>NW_007729639.1:101296-135972 GCF_000696425.1 Galeopterus variegatus | reverse complement strand
TGAAGCTCTTACAACGAGAAAATGGAGGGGACACATCTGGGTGGGAGGGGGGAGAGGGAGGAGGGAGGGAGGTTTTGGTGATGGGACACAATAACTAACTACATTGTATATTGACAAAATAAAAATTAAAAAAAAAATAAATAAATAAACAACCAGATCCAGGAAAAAAAAAAATAAAGAGAATAATGTATTAACTATTACCTTAATTCCACATAACGGTATTTAGAATAATGACTGTATCTTTAAGGCAGGGGTTGCTAACAACAGCCCATGGGCCAAATCTGGTCCCCCATCTGTATTATACCTTAAAGGCAACTCTTTCCTAAACCCCATCTAACAAATTGCTACTATTCTAAAACCCAGGGCATTGGAAGAACTAATGTCCTAGAAAATCTCTGAAACCCCCATGTGTTGCCCTTACATTAAAAAGGACTTAGAATGTCCTCAACCACTCTTAGTAACACTTTCCGCCTTTCACCTGCCTGTCCTACATCCCATCACAGACAGACACACGTTGTTCTTACACTTGGGCTTCCTATCCAATGTTGTCATTTATTTACTCTCTTCATTATCTGGTTGGATGATTATTGCTATAAGAACTGAGGAAAAATCATCATCCATCATCTTATTAAATGACCTCAGATCATCCCTGAGTTCTTCATGAAAGAACATACTTCCTTCTTTTGTCTCATGTGTGTATTAAATTGAGATTTACTTTGCAAATTAAATACAGCAATGGACTACAGGTCGAACATGGTATATGGACCAAACCTTACTATCTGGACCATCTTGAGTGGGAAAACTAACAGTGATTAAGCTACAAGAACCACCCAGTTTGGATTTGACCCTTGCAGAAGTCCTATGTGTCTGTGGGCAGCTTCCCTAATGAGACAGAGAATTAGCTTACAGCACCTCCTGCTAAAACCAAAGTCAGATTGTCTATGTGGCCACTTTGATGTCCTAATACCTATGTTCAAAATAAGCAGAAGAGGGCATCAAGTCCTTTGTTAAGAACCTCCTTAAACAGCGTATCTTAGTTCTAGCCCAGAGTTCACATACCTCTAGACACATAGTAAAGAGGTCAGGAAATTTATTTTAACTTTGATGGCAGACAAGTCTACTGTTCTGTTGAGAAGCTATGTACCTTAATGGATATGTCAGCCTTGTTCATTTCATAGTTTCTAATTCTAATACCATCATCTCCATGATCCCAACTCAGGTCTCTGTTCTTTACCTGGCCAATGCATTATTTTTCCTCTCCAACATATCCTCATTCCCTGTTCCTCTTGCCTTTTCTACCATGACCAATAAGCCCACATCAATTACATAGATGAGCTTAGCTGGGGAACTGCTTAATCCGTTGCAGTCACTGAAGCTGCTTCTCTCAAGGACCATCTATTTCCCTTGCCACTTACCAACCATAAAACAAGTATATGACTTAAAGAGCAAGGCCCCTGATTAGAAAAAGGCCATCAGGACAACAGCAGGTTGCTTTCTTCACACTGTATACAACCTGTTTATGCCCCAACAGGCATCTCATGACCCCCAAGTCCCTTCTACCAGCCAATATATCAGTTGGAAGAGATACCTGAAAAAGCAGAGAAGACAGAACAAATCAGGATTGTCCATTTGTGCCTGGATTGTCCAACACAGCAGCTTGTCATTGCATATGTTTTCTGCTTGTAATGCAGGGAAGCTGGTCCAGGAACCAGGGCTCTACCAGGTGTTGAATGCCTTTTCCCCCCTAGCAAATTGAATCTATCAGCTTTCTCCTATCAAGCAGTAACCCCATGTCCTATTTATAATATGAGTATGCTTATTTTCTGTCCAAAGTTTTTTTCCTAAAGTAGTGGTTTTCAAACTTTAATATGCATCAGGATTACTTGGAGGACTTTTCTTAAAACACAGATTGCTGTGCTATACTTCCAGTTTCTCAATCGCAGTCTGGGGCCTAAGAATCTGCATTTCTGGCAAGTTCCCAGGTGATGCTCATGTTGTTTACCTGGCAACAACACACTTTGCCCTAGAGGAAAGCAGACGTTATTTCTTTTCTAAAACATTGCTGCAAAAATACATTCTTCAAAGCAGACTCAGATTGAGACTCCAATGGTATAAGACAAATTTTCCAATTTTTATGGAATTGCTTAAATATTAATTTCTGACCCCAGAGCTCATAAGCCTGGAAGCTTTGGCAAGATAGAGAGCAAAATTATAATATAAGCCAGAATTAAGCAGATGTTTCAATGAAGACCTTAAATGGCCTAAGGCCTTCTGCGTTATCATGATAAATATGTAATTGTGTAGCCAGGGAGCTCAGCCCATATAAAATTATAAAGGGATGGTCCAGGACAGTTCTAGCTCACATTCCAGCTATTTTCCTCCAGCACCTGGAACAGAGGGTGGCAAACTATGGCCCGCAGGCCAAACCTGGCCTATCACCTGTTTTTGCATGGCCTGTAAGCCAAGAATAGTTTTTACATTTTAAAATGGTTGAAAAAAATGACTGTCTCATGAAATGTGACAATTATATGAAATTCAAATTTCATTGTTCATAAAGTTTCATTGAATCACAGCCATTCCAATTGCTTTGTGCTGTCTGTGGCAGAGTTGAGTAGTTGCTACAGAGATGGTAGGGTCTATAAGGCCTAGAATATTGGCTATTTGGCCTTTTACAGAAAATGTTTGCTGATCACTACTCTAGAGGGAAAGGGGGATACCTTGTGGCATACACTTGACTGAGCGAAGACCCTGTGAAGGCTGTAAAGAAGTCATAATGAACTCTTAGGAAATACAGGCCAGATGACCTCAGGACTTGGGACATGAGAGTGGAAAATGCTCGGTTTCAGTATTCCCATAGGCAAATTAAAAATGGGCAAAGGAACTGAAAAGATAGTTTTCAAAAGAAGACATACAAATGGCCAACAGGTACATGAAAAAAATGCTCAACATCACTAATCATCAGGGAAATGCAAATCAAAACCACATTGAGATATCATCTCACTGTAGATAGACTGGCTATTATCAAAAAGACAGAGAAAGACAATGCTGGAGAGGATATGGAGAAAGGCGAGCCCTCCTACACTGTTGGTGGGACTGTAAATTAGTATAGTCATTATGGAAAACAGTATGGAGGTTTCTCAAACAACTACAGGTAGAACTACCATATGATCCAGCAATTCCACTTCTGTGTATATACCCAAAGGAATGGAAATCATCATGTTGAAGGGATACCTGCACTCCCATGTTCATTGAAGTTCTATTTACAGTAGCCCAAAATATGGAACCAACCTAAATGCCCATTGACAGATGTCTGGATAAGGAAAATGTGGTATATATTCACAATGGGGTACTACTCAGCCATAAAAAAGAATGAAATTCTGCCATTCGTAGCAACATGGATGATCTTGGTGAAAACTATGTTAAGTGCAATAAGCCAGACACAGAAAGAGAAATGCTGTACGTCCTCACTCATAAGTGGGTGTTGGAAGGAAGGAAGGAAGGAAGGAAGGAAGGAAGGAAGGAAGAAAGGAAGAAAGGAAGAAAGGAGAGAGAGAGAGAAAGAGAGAGAGAGAGAGAGAGAAAGAAAGAAAGAAAAAGAAAGAAAGAAAGAAAGAAAGAAAGAAAGAAAGAAAGAAAGAAAGAAAGAAAAGAAAGAAAGAAAGAAAGAAAGAACAAACCACAATAATATACTGAACTTTCAAAAGGAGAGAATAAACCTCTGGTTACCAGAGGTGGGAAAGGGAGAGGGAGAGTGGAGTTAGGGAAAAATTGGGTAAGAGCCACAAAGATTTTCCCAGATTAGTCTTATGCTCAAAAACTTTTGATCTGTTAATAAGAGGACACAGGCCAAGGAATAAAAAGTCCTTGTGGAGTATACATAAAGCAAATGTATTTCACAGGGCCTGGTTTTCCAAAGCCCTACAATTTCAGGTTTAGTCTAACTTCTTTTTTTTTTTTTTTTTCCTTTTTGTCTTTTTTCGTGACCGGCAACGGATCGCAACCCTCAGTGTTGCGCCCGTACCGGACTGGGACCGGCAACGGGATCACAACCCTTGGTGTTGCACCCGCACCTTGCTCAGCCAGTGAGCGGCCGCTGGTCTGTATGTGGGATCCGAACCCTCGGCGGGAGCACAGCCGTGCTTCCCAAGTGGCGCACTGTAGCAGTGTGCCACCAGGCTGGCCCTAGTCTAACTTCTTAAAAGTACATATAGAGGTGTTGACCTTGCAGAAGACAGGACATTTTCACCAGGCTAAAAGTCTCTGTTGTAAGATAAAGAATTGCAGCACAGCAAGGTTACTGGCTCAAGGACAGACAAGTTACTGATTTATATGTAAAGATACTGGAAAATTTCTGTAGGGAGAGAGAATGTTTGCTAAGATCAAGCTTTTGTTGGTGGATCGACTTAACCTCATGCAAATTGCATTATGGAATGTCACTTTACTTGTTTGACTCTTGTTACCAGGCTATATTGTTAAACTATAACCCTACCTATAATCTTTTCCTGTAACTTCGTGGTCTGGAGAATAAATGTAGGGCAAGAACCCCAGTTCTTGGTTAATTTCCCAAAAGGAAGGAATGCCTCTCTCTTGAGGGTTCCAGGAGATTAACCCCTTCAGGGCTTCTCATTGCTCAGAAGAAATGGCCTTTGAGTAATCCTTTGTGGCTCCGTCACCCAGGAGAAGAGGGGTGACAAATCCATGGGAGGCAAAGCAACAGTCCTGGTTCTAGAAAAAACTAAAATGTGGAAGTTTTTCTGTGTATGTTTATAAAGTTTTTTGTGTATCTTGTTTCTCTGAAACATATTTTTCAAATATGGAGAACTTTGTATAATATCCCTTTTAAGCTTCAAAAGGTGGTTTAAAGAAACATTTATATAATGAAAATTAGAAATTTAATATTTTACTTTAATATTAAGAACGTGATTTGCTGTTTTTTCTCCATAGAGAAAAGAGCAATTGCCTTATGCAAATTCAATGTAATATGGGATTTCAATTGAAATGTACTGTAATTGTATTTTGCTAGTTGTAATGGTGAGAAATGGTGTCTTTTGTAAACTGGTGCTAGTCAAACTGTGATAATCTAAAAAATATATGCATCTAGAGAAATGTTTCCACTTGAACATTGTGGATACATTTTATTTTATTTGAATAGGTAATACAGTTTCATGGTTCAATGAAATCAAAACAATACAAAAAGGTGTGCACTAAAACATTTTCCTCTCAGCCCTGTTTTTGTGTATTCCCCCCAGCTTTTTCCACATGGGTAGTCATTTGTATTAATTTCATATTTATCATCTCAGTGTTTCTTTTTGCAAATAGTATAAACGAGTATGGATTTTATCCTTATTTCTCTGCTTTTTCTCATATAAAAGGTAGCATTGCAAAGGCAACATTAGATACTTTGCTTTCTTCACTATATAATTTTCTTTGTCATCCATAGAGAGCCTCCATGTTCTGTTTTTAGCTGTATTGCCCTCCACTGTGTGGCTTTACAATGAGCTCTGCAACTGATCTCTTATTGCCCAATCCTGCTTGTTTTCATTCTTTTGCTGTTGCACCCTTCCAGAATGTTTTAAAGTTTTCCTCTGTAGGTTTTGCACATTTCCTGTTAAGCAACTGGTTTTTATTTATGCGTAGTTCTTCCTCTAGTTCTAAGCAAAAATTTAAGGTGTAATATCGGTCGCATTTTTCAAAAAACTGTTTATTAAACAATGTACTTTATCTGGTTACACTTGGTTATGTTTTCTAATATTCTTAATTTGCTCTTAGAAGTTTGAATTTATATGAAGATTTGTGTTTATATAAAGGTTTCTCAGAACTTGGCATTCCACGCTAGGATTGTCTTTAATTAAAAGTAAGATTCCTAAGAACACATATCTAATATACAATATCAAGTAATGCTCTCATATGTAATCATAAAAACTTGTTTTTACATGTATCCTTCCTTGGTAATCATGTGGAATTCCAAGACACTAGGGATTCTCTTTAAAATGCCCCAAAAGAAAATTAAACATTTTAATTGGTACTAGTCCATAATAACATTGACTGGGAGAATGATTTTGATTTATGAATGCTAAACTTTAGTATAATTCATGATGTAATCTTGTATTTAAGTAAGGAAATATTTATTGCTTTTTCCAAAAGAAAGAAAATAGTTTAGAAAAAGTATAATATAAAAAGTTCTAACATCAGATCACAATTTGTAAAAATTTAATTGAATACGTAAAAACATGCAATTTATAATATCACTAGAAATTGAATAATAAAAAGCACAATTGGTTTGCCTATTTAGATCTTATTTTTATGGATCTTCAGATATAACAATGCATTTAGTCACTGCAGATGGCCCAGAGGTGCTAAATAAAACTCTGGTACATCATTTTCCACACATCTCTTAAAGGGGTGTGACAGAATTGATTTCTACTCTACTTCACTAGCTGAATATCACCATCAAGAAAATACTAGTAGTCAAAGCTACTGTCTTTTCAGAATTTAGAACAACCAGTTGTTAGAATGTTAACACCTTTGATTGAAAGATAAATGGAAACAATGAGACTAAACCAAACTTCAGATAAGTAAGTTAAAAAACCACACAGAATGTAGGATAATGAGTGACTTTAAAATTCATTCATTCAACAATACTTATTAAGTGAGGACCATCATTGGTCACAAATACAAAGAGTTCTGGGGATACACAGAATGCAGATTAATTAGATTGCCATTTTTAGTGGGATAGATCCTAAGTGTAAAAATGAAGTTCTACTGAACTTCATTGAGTAGCTATTTTGTAATTTATTTATTGTCAGTTAAAGCAAACAAGTTATTGTTTTATGAATAAGATTTTTGGTATAAGAAAAAGTTAGTATAAACTGCTATTAAAGAATTTAGTACAGAGGGCTGGCCAGTTAGCTCAGTTGGTTAGAGTGTGGTGCTGATAACAGTAAGGTTCCTGTATGAGCTAGCCACCATAAAAAAAAAAAAAAAAAAAAAAAAAAAAAAAAAAAAAAAAAAAAAAAAAAAAAAAAAAAAAAAAAAAAAGAATTTAGTACAGAATTTAGTATACACACACACACACACACAAAGGCATTATCTTACTTTTCTTTGGTGCAATGACATCATAGATTGTGACTTTATGTTAGACATAGCTATAAGAAATTTCAAAATTCAATCAGATATAATTGTGAATGTCAGTAACAGTCTCTTGCAAAGATTACACTGTGACACAGTGCTTCCTTCTGTGTGAGTGAATTCTCCTGGGGGACATCAAGGAAACGGGCAGGATGGGGGCCCAGGCTCCCGCTAACCCTCAATTCCATAGCATCTACTGAAGGCTCAGTGGCCAGGGCATTGGTCTGCTGGGGTGAGGTCATGGCCCCTGCTTACCATTTTGTGTGCTCATAATGCAGGTGGCTATGAAGAACACACAATGAATATCTGCTTATGAGAGAAATGCACTTAAAATCGGGAAATAGGTAGATTAAATATTTTCCCTAAGGTACATTAAGAGCCTATAACAGGAAGGCTGAAAGGGTTTTGTGATTTCTTCCACCTCCTCAAATCCGTGCAGCACTTTTAACTTCTGAAAGCATTTTTCCATCCATTATCTAACTTTTTTCCCACAACCACCCTGGGGTTGGCAGTACAGCTATTATTTTGCCTATTCTTCTAAAAATATATATTCAAAACGCAAATATATCAGAATCAGAGCAAAAATTCAAGATGAAATAAGCAGTGATATTTCTGAGAAGAATACAACTATTTCATCCTCAGAGAGAGAATTTAAATGAAGTGAAATATTTAACATATAAATAATTTCCCTCACTGCTAAAGAAGAAGAAAAGCTGTACTAAGGACTTATTAAAGAAGAACACATTTTTAGGTCAAATTTTTCCAAAAAAGTACACGCGTAAAAAAAATTCAGATGATACATAAGTACTGAAGAGAATACATTTTTTCCCCCCACTCAATAAAAATACATCAGAATAATTGTATCAGGCAAAGCCCAGTTAAGAGACAGAAATAACAATAGTTATTTGAACAGAGACAACTTAAAGAGTTGTTAACTAGGTCTAAAGTTGTTGACTAAGTAACCAAAATGGCAAAAAGATAACAGTAACTATGGCTTGTAGGCCAAATCTGGCCTAAGCCTGTTTTTGTAAATAAAGTTTTATTAGAACACAGCCACACTAATTTGTTTACATGTTTTTTGTGGCTGCTTTGGCACTATAATTACAGAGTTAAATAGTCTCAACAGAGACCATAAAAACCTAGAATATTTGCCACATGTCTTGCCCTTTGCTGGAAAAGTTTGCTGACCCCTGTGTATTAGCCTGTTTCTGTTGCTTATAACAAAATAACTGGAACTGTGTCATTTGTAAGAAAATGAAATTTATTTCTTATAGTTTTGGAGACTGGGAAGTCCAAACTCCAGGGAACATATCTGGTGAAGGCCTTGGTGGTGACAGTAATGCAGGAGTCTCACATGGCAGAAGATGGAGGAGCAGAGAGAGAGACTCTCACATGCTCTCCTTTTAAAGCCCTCAAAACCATGCCCTTCACCACCGTTATTAATCCATTCATTAGGGCATGGTCCTCAGAATATAATCAATTCTTCAAGGCCCGACCTTTCAATTACCATAACAGGATTTCCCACCGTCTTAACAGTCACAGTGGAGATCAAGCTTCTAATATGTAAAACTTGGGAGACAATTCAATCCATATTACCCTGCTCAGTTTCAAGGTATCAAGGAGACAGCAATTGTTGAAAGCAGCTTCTTTCTCCAGAACTTGGGGAACAAAGACAAGGGATTGCAATTATTATAACTTAAAAGGTTGGAAGAGTCAAAACTCAGGCTCTGAGGAGGGACACTGTCTGGCTGCTGTTGGTGCCTGTTAGGGAGGGAGTGCTTACAAGGATCTGAGAACTATGAACCACATCCATTAGAGTGTTTGAGTGAAGAAATGAGGCTCAAAGGAGTTGAGACTTGCTTAAGACCACACAAAGTTCCTCATGGAAATGGGATTTCAGAACAGGCTTAAAAGAAAGGACAGAGCATGGCAGGGTAATGTGGAAAGGATGTTCTTGTTAAGGGAACAATGCACAGGGAAAATACAATGTAAGTGTAAAGCTTGGAAGAAAAGATGAAAAGTATCCCAGACTCCCATGCCCAGATCACAGCCCAGACAGGTTAAATCAGGATCTCTGGGTGTGGCCATCAGGCATCAGTATATTTGAAAGCTCTGCCAGTGATTCCAATGCGTGGCTAAGGCTGAGGTCAAGTGTTTGAAACCGCGACACGCATGCACTCAAGTTCATAGATGCGCTTTTTCTTCCTGCCTCACTCATGGAGTCTTCCCACCTTGGAAGCAGTCCATTGTTTCCAGTCAGAGGGGCTGCTTCTGTATCTGGTAGGCAGGTGGCAATGGGTGGCCAAGAAGCAGCAGCACCCTATCCCTCAGAAAACAGAATCAGGCAAGGATGTTCCCGGTGCCGAAGCCATTAGGAGTGAGCAGCTTTCCGCAGACTACTTGCTAGAAGCAGCTTGACTCCATCTCCAGTGTCCCCAGCCCAGTCAAGGCCCTTAACAAGGCTCCCGTCATTGAGCTAGATCACTTTCAGAGCAGCAGCAACCTCCTGAGGGAGGGAAACTCCCACACACAAGGAGGCTGGGGCAGGAAAGTCACAACCCCAGGTAGCTGTGAATGAGGGAACCGCGGGGGAGGATTTGCTGGGCAGCCCAGCCCAGGGGCGCATCTGTTGGGCTTGCTGATGCTTTTCACGTGGGAGCCACACTGAGCAATGGACTGAAAAAGCAAGCCTGATTCTTCTTTAAATTTTTTCTGTAACAAAAGTAGTGCACAGTCATTATAAAAAAATTTTGGAGAAAGATTGAAAAACATAAATTAGAAAATTATCACCTGTCATTTCCCTCCCCAGATATGTCTACAGGGTGAATTTTGTGGTAATCAGCCTGGACATTCAATGCATACATAAAATGGAATATAAATAAAGCAAAATTTGCACCATATTGATTACAGATTCTTGTACTTTTCTTTAACTTAATTCATCTTGAGCATTGTCATCTGCAAAATTATTTTTAGTGGTTTGCTGGATTGTATCATCATACCACATGGCATATTTAATTATTCCCACTTGTTTATTTATTTATTTATTTTACATTCTGAGATGTTGCTGTGCGGGGGTGGGAAGGAGGGTGGGGGTGGCCCAGGCTGGATCCTTCGCTGGACTGGTTGTCATGGGGGTGCTTCTGGCTGCTCCATCATCGTTCCTAGCTTGTATTCCCGTTTTTATTTTTTATTCTCATGAATAATACTATAATAAACATCCTTACAGATGTCTTGATCCACATAATTGATTATTTTTCAGTTCCTCTTAAGTTCCAAGCTGTGGGCTTTTAAACCTTCTGCCTGGAACACTTCCCTCTCTCCAGGCTGTGTTTTTAGTTAATTTCTACCTATTCCTTCAAGTCTGAGCTTAGAATGTCAGTTCCTCCAGGGAGCCTTCCTGACCCCAGGGTTAGGTTAGGTCTGTCAGTAATAAACCTTGGTGGCAACTTGCAGTTTCCTTTGACAGAACTAGCACGTTTATTTTTGCTTGTTTTCTACTAGGCCCTCAAACTTTGAATAGTGTTGGGGCCCACAGTAGGTATCCAAGCATTTGCTGATTGAATTCATATATATATCATTCCTTCTAAGCTGGGTTTTCAAGTACCTTTTCATCTTTCAGAGACGGCAATTTGTAGAAGACTGATTTAGCCTCTGGTTTACTCATAGTCCTAAAGCATATGTTGCAGGTAATGAAGCCAAGACGAGGGCCTGATCATCCCAAATGTTGTTTAGCTAACTGTGCTTGCGTGAAGGCCATAGTCAGCTCCACCAACCCAGGCCAGTCAGCTCAGAAATCATGCCTTGGTTTCCCAGAGGACAAATTTATTGTTGTTAGAGGAAAATCTATGTATCTGTCCATTTATCCACTCATCTGTTAGTCTGTCCACCCAACCATCCATCCAACTATCCACCTATCCATCCAACTACCATCTACCATCTATTCACCCACCATCCTTCCATCCATCCTGTATAGATTAAGCATATGTTATTCCCCTACTCAACAAATATTTATTGAGTGTCTACCATGTGCCAGACTTGGTTCAAGGTTTAGTGAAAATGTTAGCTAAATCTCTTTCCTCTTGGAGCTTAGAGTTCATCTATTATGTGGAAGCACTGTGCTATCAATTTAGGGCATATCCACAGAGAAAAGGATATGGTTCCTACCCTCAAGAAACTTGCAGCCTACTGAGGATTTACAGCAAGCATGCAAATAGCTATCACTAGTTGAAGGTGAGATGAGAGCTGGAAACTAAGATTATGAGAGAGTATGATATTATCTCCTTCTGTGGTTTCTGAAAGAGCTTCCATGTCTGAATAAAATTTCAACTCTTCGTGCAGTGGTGGGAACACCACTCAAATTGATCCATAGCCCTCGCTTTAGTTGATTGGTCAAGGAAAAGAGAGGGACCCTCATTTGGCCTGATCTGCTTCCTCCCTTGGAATATTTCAAATGAAAACTGAGAGTTTCTGTTTCTTTCTAAGAGTGTGTGTTTTAAGATGCAAAGTTCCAAAGAGCTGTAGACAGCCATGCTTCCTGCCATGTGGAGGAAAATGTGCTACAGTGAGAAAGAATGGAGCCTAAAAGAAGAGAGATTCAGGAGATGGAGAATCTGGTGATTCCATGATTCTCCTGTAGCCCAGCTATAACTTTCTCTTTTCTTGTTTTGTTTGTTCAAGCCTTCCCTGTATTCCAATGGCCAATATAGTCACTGCTGATATTTATTAGTTAGAATTGCCTCCAACCAAAGGAATCCTTTCTAAATTCTTTCCTGAAGAGGTGACATTGGTGGAGCTGAGTCGATTGAATAGGACTTAGATGTTTTAAGTTTTAGCTTTTGCTCCAGGCCTGGGTTACCAAAAAGAAAAAAAACGTCAAATCTCATCTCAATGATTATTTTCTACTTTAAAGAAATTGAAATGACATTTCCCATGATAATATTAAAAGTACAAAAATATCAAATAATATAGAAAAAATTAATGTTTTTCCCCTATCTAAACTTAATCCCGCCCTCTGGAAACAACCGCGGTTAACAATTTGGGATGATGGTCTAATACATAGTATTCGATAATCTGCTCTTTTCTCAATATGGGCATCTAAAAAGTGTTCTTATGTAAAAAAACTTGTTTAAGTAATTTCAGATTTATAAAAATTTGCAAAATTAAAAATATTATCATAAAAAGAAAACCCACCCAGATTCATCTTATGCTATTTACTCAATCATTTGCAGTCTCTCTTCCCCTCACCTGAAGGCGAGTTATATACACCATGGCCTTTTACCTCCAAGTCTAACAATAGGGATATTCTCTAACATAACTACAGTACAGCTGTCAGCTTCATAAGTTTACACTGATACAATTATTTTATCTAACCAATTGTCTATATTCCAATTTTGTCAGTTGTCTTAATAATGTCCTTTACAGCATTCTTCACTTCCAGTGTTGTACTTATTTGTCATGTCTCCACAGCTTCCTTTAAACTGGAACTTTTCCACAACCTTTCTTTGTATTTTACAATATTGACATTTTTTTTTTTTTGTCTTTTGTCTTTTTTCCGTGTCCGGCAACGGATCGCAACCCTCAGTGTTGCCCCCGTACCGGACCGGGGACCGGCAACGGGATTGCAACCCTCGGTGTTGCTCCCGTGCCTCGCTCAGCCAGTGAGCGGGAACTGGTCTGTATGTGGGATCCGAACCCTCGGCCGGGAGCGCCGCCGCGCTTCCCAAGCGGCGCACTATCCAGTGCGCCACCGGGCCGGCCCAGACATTTTTTAAAAAATAGAAAATTCTTCATTTTGTGTTTGTCTGGTATTTCCTAGTGATTAGACTGATTAGATTCTGCATTCTCTGCTAGAATACTGTGTAGGTGATGCTATATTTTTTTCAGGGGATCACATCTGGAGGTATAATTTACCTGAAGGAAAAATGCACGAATACTAAGTGTATAGCTTGATGACTTTTTGCATATTTATATAGCCGTAAAACTAACGAGATCAAAATGAAGAATATTTCCACCAGCTCAGGAAGTTTTGTTGTGTTGCTTGCTGGTAAATGCCCACTCCTACCTCCCCACCCCAAGGTAACCACAATTCTTCCTTCCGTCGCTGTATGTTAGTCTTTCCTGTTCTTGGATTTCGTATACATGGAATCATGCAGTTGGTACTCTTTTATGTCTTACCTCTTTCATTTAATGTAATGCTTTTGGGATTTTTCCACGTTGCTGCATACATCAGTAGTTCATTCTTTTTCTCATTGCTGTTCAGTATTCCATTGTATGAATACACCATGATTTGTTTATCCATGTTCCTTTTGATGGAGAATGTTTTCAGTTTTTAGCTGTTATAAATATAATTGTTATAAAAAACCCTTCATAAGCTTTTTGTGGATATATATTTTTGTAGATCTTGGGTAATTAACTTGGAGTAGATTGCTAGGAAGTGCTAAATAGTCTTCCAAAGCGCTTTCACCATTTTACCATCATATCAGCTGTTTATGAGAATTCTAATGGCTCCGCATCCTCACCAATGCTTGCAGTTGTCAGTCTTTATATTTTAGTGCATTCTGGTGGTAGGTAGTACAGTAGTATCTCTCTGTGCTTTTCATCTGCACTTCCATGATTCATTTTAAGTACCTTTTCACAAGCTTTTTTGGTCATTTGGATATCTTCGTTTGTGAAATGCCTGTCAAGTCTTTTGCCCATTGTTTTAATTGAGTAGTTTGGCTTTTCTTACTGATTTCTAGGCATACTTTACATATTTTGGATACAAATTATATCAGGTATATAAATGGTGAATATTTTCTCCCTGACTATAGCTTACCTTTTAATTCTTTTAATGGTGTCTTTTTATGAACGAAAGTTTCTCATTTTTTGACTAAGTCCAATTTATCAACTAAAAAAACCAATTGCAGCTTTCACATTTCACATATATCCATCTCAAGTTAATGTTTGCATAGAGTGAGAGATAAGGGTCAAGATACCATCATGTGTGGGTTCCAGCCCCGCCTCTAGCAAGACTCTGGACTCTAAGCACTGCCTGGCTGTGGACGTTTCTCTCTGCTCTCCAGCCCAGCCTGGCTTCTCTCACTGCTGCAAGTCCAGGGATTGGGTGACAGGTGGGTGGGAATGGCACAAAAACTCATGGAAAATACAGCCTGTCATAGGCAGAGAGACTTTACAGAGATGAAGAGAAACCAGTTGAGCTTAGAATAACCATGTGGGCTGGCCAGTTAGTTCAGCTAACAATTGTCACGTGGGGAGAATTGGTGGACTTGGAGAACTAGTTCTATGTTTAAAGCTCTTACAGATTTCAATCTCTCTTGCCAGCCTGTAAGGTTGTTCTGTTTTTTTTTTTTTTTTTGTGTGTGTGTGTGTGTGTGTAGTGTGTGTGTGTGTGTGTGTGTGTGTGTGTGTGTGGCTGGCCAGTATGGGGACTGAACCCCAAATCTTGGTGTTATCAGCACCATGCTCTAACCAGCTGAGCTAACTGGCCAGCCCACAAGGTTATTCTAAGCTCAACTGGTTTCTCTTCATCTCTGTAAAGTCTCTCCACCTATGATGGGCTGGATTTTCCACCTGTTTGTGCCAATACTCAGCAGATATCTCCAGGGAGGGGAATAGCCCCTGATCTCTTCTCACTTTCAATGGCACTTTGTTCCTTTAGACTTCTTTGCTCCCACAAATCTCCAATGTCATTTAAAATATACAACTTTTTTTAGCTTATCCATTTTTTCTTAGTTGTTACAGTGAGTATGATGACCCGTTGTAACTGTCAACACCACAGCTGAAAGCTAGAAACCTAGTTCCATGACTTTCAATGATCTGCATATTGATAATACTCACAGTTATTTTGGGCTAGGATTTTGCTAATGAATCCCATACCTTAACCTCTAGTTATCCTAATGTTTTATAAGCCTCTTAAATTTATATATCTTAGATGGAACTCATTGTCTTTCCCCATAAACCAGCTCCTACCTGGAATTTCTTGTCTTGATGAATGCCATTCCTACCCACCTGGTCATGCAATCCCTGGACTTGTTGACTTTTTCTTCTCTCTCACCACCCACATCAACAGGTTACTAATTTCACTGGAATATGTGGAAATCTCACATATCCCAATGTCTTGATTCCCCTGCCATTGATCTGCCCAAGACCTTCATAATCACTGGCCAAAACCATTGGAATCACCTCCTAACTGAACTCTAGTCTCAGTCTGTCTCTCTCTCCATATTATATTCCTGACTACTTTAAGGGTAATCTTTTAATATATTTTTGAGTACTCAAACGTGACTGAGTCACTCTAAGAATTAAAAATTCCTGATAGCTCTCTTAATTTCCACAGAATGAAGTAAAATACCTTCAAATTCAAAGTTCCAAGCCTACCTTGCTAGTCACATGTCTGGTCACTCCTGTGCAAATGCCCAGAGGCACTGAGGTTGCCCAGCTCCATGGGGCACCATTCACATCGTATTTCTGTACAGATGGCACCCCATGCAATGGAATGTCATCAGTGCCACTGGAGTTCTACAGTGAAATATTCCAGTTATTCTCCAGCAGTTCTGGATTGCTCTCTGTTCCCTGAAAAAAAAATATGCATTCACACCCTTGCACTGTCTGCTCATCCTTCCTGGAACCCTCTGCCTCAGCTTAATCACCGGCAAAATTCCTTTCTCCTCCAAGACCCAGCTCAGATGACTCCTAGCTATCTTAGGTTTTTTTTCTAAAAGCTACTCACCCTACACAAAGGAATAAATTATTGCATTATTTGAGTTCCCATTACAAATGTCATTCTGCGTTGTATTACTGGTTTTTGTGTATATATCTGTCTCTCCTGTTTAATCAGATTTTAGGGGGAAGTTTATGCAGTTATGCACCCCTGTCTATTAGGCTGAGTATCTCTTTGCTTATTTGAGTTGGAAATAATTTATGTGGACAGGGTGTGACCTGATTGTTGACAGCTTTGAATATCAGCCTGTGGAATTTGTATTTTATCCAGCAGACAATGGGGAGGCGTTAGGATTGGGGCTGGGTGAGCAGTAAGTGATGAAATGGACTCTGCTATGCTTAACAAAAATGAGGCAGCATCAAACAAAAGAGCAGTTTGGGTATGTGTGGGGCAGGAGGGCAGTTGGGCTGCCTGTCCAACCCACAGCCCCAGATGACGATCTACCTCAAGCATTACGAACAGTCATGTGAGAGTGCTGTTCCTGAATAGGAGAACAATTAGCCAGTTTTTGAATTGTCCTCATGTTAGCTTTCAATTTTAATGTCTGATTTAATGTCCCAAATGTCGGTATGTTTAAATCACCCCATAAGCACATTCATAGATGTTTCCTGATGGCCTTGCCTGGGCTGGCTCTGCATATAAAAAGCAGCTTTTTTTGTTTATGGCATGGCTACATGTTCTGCTTCCTGTTGGGATATGTGAGGAAATAACCACTTAGCTCAAGGGCAGGTGGAGGTCCAGTCTCTGCTTTACTCCCTTGTATGACTCCCTTTCCCCCAAATGGAACTCACTAACCTCCAACAAGGCTGGGCTAGATGTGGTGGAAATACAAGAAACTCCAGCCACCCATTTCACTACAGAACCCGACCATCCCTGAAGCTCCTTTGCTTCTCCCCACTTTCATTATTTGTTTTCTTGCTTTTTTCTCTTGGTCCTGATTTTCTGTCTCATTAACCTCATTGTATATTTTTTCTGCTTTAAACCACATCAAATAGATTTTAGAAAAAGGCAGGCTATAAATAAAACAAAAAATGAAACAATAGCATGCCTTGAAAAACATACATGTTGATGACGGAAATTTTATGAAATGTTGACAGGTATAAAGAAGAAAGTGAAAACTATTCTTACAGTGAACACCAGAATTAATGTTTTGGTACATATCTTTATATATTTTAATATAGAATTTATATAATATTTTTCTGTATTTTAGTTATATCTATATGCTGATATATAGATGTAGATACACAAATTGATCAAATACACATTTTAATAACCATAAAAAATGATAAATACTATTTTATAACCTGCTTTTTATTCAACAATATCTCTCCATGTCAGTCTGTATTCAATCTATTTTTTTTTTTTTTTTTTTTTTTTGTCTTTTTGTCTTTTTTCCGTGTCCGGCAACGGATCGCAACCCTCAGTGTCGCCCCGCACCGGACCGGGGACCGGCAACGGGACTGCAACCCTCGGTGCTGCCCCCACGCCTCGCTCAGCCAGTGAGCGGGAACCGGTCTGCATGTGGGATCCAAACCCTCGGACGGGAGCGCCGCCGCGCTTCCCAAGTGGCGCACTATCCAGTGCGCCACCAGGCCGGCCCCAATCTATTTTCCAGATAAATGTAGTAGAATGAAGTAAGAGCACAGACTTTATTTTCCTCTCTGTCTAATAAAATAAAACCAATAAAAACAACAACAGCAATAATAAAAAAAAATGAACACTAACCAAATAAAGAAATACAACCCATCATAATGATGAGGACAAATACTTCTCTTTTTAACCCCTACGAGTAGGATATAAAAAAAAGATTAATTTTAAAAAGTCTTGAAATGTTTTCAGCTATCCTCTAAGTGGTAAGAAAAAAGAAGAAAACTTGAGAATAAGCTCAGGATATTTTCTGTGAAAAGTGAAAATAAGCAAGTGGGATTTAATTAAGGGTATAATTCAAAACTCAAGGGTAGAACTAGCATTGCCCACTTTACTAAGTGGAATGAATCCATTTATAGGATATTTAACTGAATCTCAGAAGAAAGAGGGGAGACCCAAGTTTTCCAACAAAGATTGCACACAGCCCAAACTGATCTCTTCATCTTCAAGTGGATTGAATTTCATACTCAATTCTTCAATTGAAGTTTGGAGTGATAGGAAATGAATTTCAAGTGGAAAGGCAGTCAACAGAATTCATCCACCCTCCATCAGAGGACAGAGCTGTCTTGTTAAGCATAGCAAGATCAAAAGAAACTGCATGGCACTCAAGCCAATATACTACAGCAACCAAAAGTGGTAGGAAGAATAGGAACAGCAGCAATAACAAGAAGTGAAAGGAACGCAGGGTGGAACTGACAGCTGAAGAGCCCATTCTGGGGAAAAATACTCTAAGGAACAGAGGAAATTTCCCTGCAATTATTTCACACTCTACAACAATTTAAGAAGAACTCAAATTCAATTTTTAGAAGAACTCAGAAATTAGATGATAAAACATCTGAATGAGATGGAAATGAAGATTGCAACGCCAAGGAAATAAAATGAGGAATAAAGCACTGTCACTGCAGGAGTAGTAAATAAATTAGAAACTGGAAGAAACAGAATAATCATGGCCAAAAAGGTAATCATTGAAATCCAGGAAAAGTTAGAGATAATTTTATTAAATTTACATAATTTAGAAAGAGAACAAAGGAATTAGAGAAAGAGAAGGTAACAGCTATGGGAGAGGGATAACAAGGATCAAATGATAACATGAAGTAGAGAACCCTACAAATGGAATAGAAAAATTATTAAAAGATTTCATAGAAGAAAAATTTCCCTGGAAGTAATGTCCGAGTTTGATGTAAAGGCAAACAACATTGTAGAAAAAAACTGGTCTAGATAGCAGACTCCAAGATGTATTCTTTTAAATTTATTGGAGAAAGAAAAAGATAGCATTCTTTAGGTCACCATGCAGAAGAAGGGAATCCTTTGAACAAGCGTCATGTTACCAAGGGACTTTCCATACCAACAGTCCAATCAATGGAGCAATGTCTACAATCATATGAGGGTAAGTATGAAACAAAAAAACTTACATCGGCAATGATCAAACATGAAAGAATCAGGGAATAAATACATATGAGTCATTCTGGAAGCAAGTAAATCAACTATTTTGTGATACAATCCAGTCAACCAAGAGATGAATACAGAGACCACAAAAAAAAAAAAAAAATCTAGCAGATCAATCACTATATGCAAGAACACAGTGAAATAATACCCATAACATTTTGACTCAAAGAATTTGATAAAGACTCAAGAATTTTATAGCCAAGTTGATTTTACAGCAGAAAGGTGAGGATTCCCCCCATGTACCCCCTCCACATGAGAGTTTCATTTGATGCTGAGACCCAGAACTCTTACAAAACAGAAAACTGAAGTCCTCTGGTAATGAGCAGGAGCTATGGGGGTCTTTTTCCTTGGGACCACTGCTCTCTTTGTGCCATCTTCTATTCTGGCCTCAGAATCTCCATTCCCTCAGAATTTCTATCCCTTCCTGTTCTGCCAGTAGAAAGAGCATAATATTTAGTGTAGGGCTTTTGTATTTACGTTCCTGAATGAGGTTGGATTGAAATGTTATTTTCTTATGATGTCCTTGCCCTGTTTTCAAATTAAGGTTACATTTGCTTCATAATATGAGTTGGAGTGTGTTATTTTTATTTTATAATCTTTCAATAGTTTGAGTAAGATTGGAATTGATTTTATTTAAATATTATGATGTAATATACAGTTTCAATTGAGAGTTTCTATGTTGATAGTGTTGTGGTAAGAAAGCATAATCTGATGCCACAAGTTTGATATTCACTGAGATTTATCTTAGGACATAGTACAAAGTCAATTTTTATAATTGCTTCACGTGCACTTCATCTGTTCTCTCTTAATATTAGGCCCAGATTTATATACAGTCAGCCCTCCAGTTGGTTGGATTAGATTCAACCAACCACAGATAGAAAATCTGGTAGATACAGTTGGCCCTCTGTATTCGCAGGTTTCATGTTGGATATGAAAGGCCAACTGTATGTGGCTACTAGGTCAAGATTGTTGATTGTGTTGTTCAAATCTTGTATATCCTTATTTATTCATTCATTTATTTATTTTTGTCTTCTTGAAACGTATTTCTGAGATAGGTGTCTTAAAATCTCCCACTATGATTGAGATATACTTGTATTTCTCTCAAATTTTGCTTTATATATTTTAAGCCTATGTTATTAGAATCATATTTATATCTATTAATTATAACATTAATGCTTAACTTATTACATTCTAGATTTAATCAATGTGTGATTATCTTGGTTGGTTAGAGTGTAGTGTCATAACACCAAGCTAAAGGGTTCAGACCAGCTGCCAAAATAAATAAATAAATAAATAAATAAATAAATAAATAAATAAATAAATAAAATAAAGTTAACCAGTATGTTTTTTCACCATCTCAAACAATAAAGGACCTTGGGACATCTTAATTCCAATAATGCCTTTCTTTCTTTATAAGCTATTATAGTCATATATTTTTATTGTAATCTTGTTTTTCTTTTTCCCCATAAGACAATATTGTTCTTTGATATTTGTTTTGTTTTGCAATATAGTCCCATGGTTTAAAAATCAAAATATAATATATAAGCGAAAAGTTCAGTAAAAATTCTTCATCCCACCACTGACTACAAACCACTTTCCTACACAGAAAATTTTTATAACCTTCTGCTGTTTCTTAGTATTCATACAACTATGAGTATAAATTTTTATTTTTTTACCTTCTAATACAATAGTCAGCATAATGAAAGCACTGTTCTGTGCTTTGATTTCTAAAATTTAGCAATATATCTCAGATCTTTCGTATCAATACATAGAGATTGTTCTCATTCATTTTTGTATAGCTGTACAATATTCCATTGTACTGATGTACAATAATTTATTTAATGAGATCCTTATTGTTGGGAAATTGGGTTGTCTCCAATCTTTTTCTAATACAAGCAATGATGTAATGAATACTCTGTATTGTAGTGAACATTTGTCATTTTATATGGCGGCAGTTAAATCTGTAGAATGAATTCCCAGAATTGTGATTGCCAGGCCACAGGGCAAATGCACTTTTAATTGAACAGATTTTGCCAAATTGCCATGGTGGATTTGGTTTGCTAATATTTTGATTATGATTTTTGCATGTATGTTCATGAGTAAAATCAATTTATGATTTTGCTTTCTTGTAATGTTTTTGCCAGGTTTGGGCATAAAGATTATGTTTGCCTTAAAAAATGAAGTTGGTATGCTGTTTGTTTTCTTTTCTCTGGTAGAGTTTGTGTAAGATTGGCTTTATTTTTTAAAGATATTTGTTAGAATTTGTTAATGAATCCTTGTGGAGCTAGAGTTTTCCATGTAGGAACATTTTTAATTACAGATTTACAACTTTAATTGAATTATGTAGTCTGACATTACCAGAAGAGGAGCCTACCTGTGGCCTTATTATAGAAAGATATTTTGACTAGATAGAACCTTCAGACTGACAACGATTTCTCTAAGCACAGAGAATTAATTGATTATAGTGGTCAAGAGCATAGTCTCTGAAACAAGGCCAATGATTTAAATCCTGGCTCTGACACTAGCTATGTGAACGTGGGAAAATTATTTAAACTTTTAGCTTCAATTTTCTTACGTGCAAAATGAGAATAGTAGCAGCATTTACCTCATTGTGATTTTGAAGATTTAATGGGTTCATGGAAATTAAGCCCTTAGAACATTTCTAGGCACATTATAGATACCATATAAATTCTAATTTCTATTATTGAAGATATCATCCCCCTATATTATGGTTTATGTTGAGAGGAGATGTGTTTAATTTTTGCTGCTTTGAAATTAATTTATTTTTTCTTCCTGGTTACTTTTATAATCTGCTCTTTGTTTCGGTGTTTTTCAGTTTGACTATGACGTGTCCTTTTTTTTCTTTTTTCTTTTCAATCTGTGGCTAAGAGAACTTTATCAGCTCTAGAAAATACTTAGCTCTCATTTCTTCAAAAATTTCTGCCTCATTCTCTTCCTTTTTCTGGAATTCTAACCATACATATGTTGTACCTTCCTATTCCATCCTTCATGCCTCATAATTTTTTTCTCATATTTTTCCACCTCTTTGTTTGTCTGTACTTAATTTTAATAATCCATTCAGTTCTCACTTGTAGTTCACAAGGTCTTTCTTCAGCTGTGACTAATCTGCCTTGTAGTCAATCATTAAGATTTTAATCTCGATTATCTGATTTTAAAATATTTTATTTCTAGAAGCTCTGTTTAGTTCTTCTTGAAATCTGTTTGGGTTCACCTTGTATTTCCAGTGCCCTGCTCATTTTTAAGTGTCTCCTCTATTTCTTTAAGTATATTAAACACAATTTAAAATTACTAATTCTAAATCTAAAATGCTTCCTGATGTCTCAGTGGTTTTTTGGTTTGGCTTACTCTCAAACTCTGGCACCTTGCTTTCTTGTGTGTTTTGTTATGTTACATTCTAAGCTGCTCATTTTTCTTGGAACTTGGCCTGTAGGAATTGTCGAGGGCTGGGACACAGGTAGCTCCTCCAGGGAGGAGCTGCACATGCTTCTGCTCTATACTTTATAGCAATATCACAGTCTGGGCTGATTTGAAGTCATATTTTTGGCTTGAGGTTTTTCAAAGCACGAGGAAGTATAAATTTGAGCTGCAAACTTAAGTAAATTTTAAATTCGAGTAAAATCAAGTAAAATTAACTTTAATACTTTAAACATTTAGTAAATACCTGACTGTTCAAGAGTATATCTGGGTCTCTATCCCTCTATTTACCTATGTTTTTCTTGGTATATGTATTTAGAGACTCCTCTGAAATGAAATCTATCAACTGTAACAAGGCTTATTCCTAGTTAATGCCATTTAAAGAGTTTTATTCTTTTACTTTGTTCTATTTCACATTGCTTAATTTTATTTTGTAATGACCACATATTTTTCCTAATACAGTAAAGTCCATAATTTCTATTTATTTATTTATTTATTTATTTATTTTTGGCAGCTGGCCAGTAAGGGGATCTGAACCCCTGACCTTGGTGTTATAACACTGTGCTCTAACCAACTAAGCTAACCAGCTAACTAAGTCCATAATTTAAAAACAAATATGTGAACACTTTGCTAGAATGTAAATACCTTCTCTCAGTCTGACCAAGGCATCTTTCCTGGTCCTCCCCTAGGCTTCTGTTCTGTAACTGGATTCCTGCCCTGTGCTCTGTGCATGTTTGTAACCCTGGATTAGAGCTGGTCTCCGGTTTGCAATCCAGTGTTTCTGGCTTCAGTACTTGCTGATAGACCATGCCTGTCTGCTAGGTTTTCAAATCTGGCCCACGTCGAGAGCTGGGGCCTGTCCAGCAGGTCACCCTTGTCAGATCCTTGGTGCCAACTGCTGTCCTATCATTGCACCAGCCTCTTCTGGTCAGCCCCTCCACATGGTGTGTTCTGCTGGCTCAACTGCAATTTTCCCAGCACCTCTGCTGGCCTGGGGCTTCCCTTAGGACAAGGCTACTTGAAGGTGCCAGTTGGTCTTTCTCTAAATCCCTCCCTCCCTAGCTCACTCTCTTCCTGGCCTCTCTCTCTCTCCTTATATCTCCTTCCTCCCCATTACACCTTTCCTTACCACTCCCTTACCCTCTCGGTTCTATCCTTCCCCTCTCCTTCCATCCTCTCTCCCTTTTCCCTTCTCTTCCCCTCAGCCATCTTCCCCCTCCTCCCTTTATCCTTCTTCCCTCTTTTCCTTTTCTTTTCCCATTCACTCTCCCTCCTCTCATTTCTTATCTGTAAAATGTTTCGTTAGGACGATTAAATGGAATTATAAAATGTAAATTGCTTAGCATACTGTTTTTTTTGTTTGTTTGTTTGACCGGTAAGGGGATCGCAACCCTCGGCACGGTGTTGTCTGCACCACACTCAGCCAGTGAGCACACTGGCCATTCCCTATATAGGATCTGAACTCGGGGCCTCGGCACTACCAGTGCTGCACTTTCCTGAGTGAGCCATGGGGCCAGCCCAGCATACTGTTGAATACATAGTAAATGCTCTCTTTATGAGAGCCATTATAATTATTATGTATTTATTGAATTACTCATTCATTCATTCATTGAACAAACATTAATTAACCTACTGTGCATCAGGCACAGTGCTAGGCATTCATGGTTAAGGTGATGATTCAGACATGATTCCTGCCCTGAAGGAGCTCACAGCCAAGTATGGAGAATGACAAGGGCACAGACAAATACTCCACAGTCAGCTGGCCATCTGTGCCCCTGGGTATGCATCACCTTGTATACAGAAGCCATGGATTATCAGTTCTGTGGCAGAATTCAAGAGAACCATGTTAACATTACCTGCTGAAGGATTTGTTTTCCTAGCTGGGAGGGAAATAACATCAACAGAGAATTATGGTCAAGAAGATGGATTTCAATGCCTCTAAATAAATGGATCCTTTTTTTTTTTTTTTTTTGTCTTTTTGTCTTTTTTTTTCGTGACCGGCAATGGATCGCAACCCTCAGTGTTGCGCCCGTACCGGACCGGGACCGGCAATGGGATCGCAACCCTCGGTGTTGCCCCTGCTCCTCCCTCAGCCAGTGAGCAGCTGGTCTGTATGTGGGATCCGACCCCTCGGCGGGAGCGCCGCCGCGCTTCCCAAGTGGCGCACTGTCGCAGTGCGCCACTGGGCCGGCCCCAATAAATGGATCCTTTTTTTTTTTTTTTCGTGACCGGCAATGGATCGCAACCCTCAGTGTTGCGCCCGTACCGGACCGGGACCGGCAATGGGATCGCAACCCTCGGTGTTGCCCCTGCTCCTCCCTCAGCCAGTGAGCAGCTGGTCTGTATGTGGGATCCGACCCCTCGGCGGGAGCGCCGCCGCGCTTCCCAAGTGGCGCACTGTCGCAGTGCGCCACTGGGCCGGCCCCAATAAATGGATCCTTTTTTTTTTTTTTTCGTGACCGGCAATGGATCGCAACCCTCAGTGTTGCGCCCGTACCGGACCGGGACCGGCAATGGGATCGCAACCCTCGGTGTTGCCCCTGCTCCTCCCTCAGCCAGTGAGCAGCTGGTCTGTATGTGGGATCCGACCCCTCGGCGGGAGCGCCGCCGCGCTTCCCAAGTGGCGCACTGTCGCAGTGCGCCACTGGGCCGGCCCCAATAAATGGATCCTTTTGGTCTGCTCAGAGCTATGGCAGCCTGCTGGGCCTCTAAGCCTGGGACACCCCCAAAACAGAGTTTAAAAAAATCTGTATTCAAGCCATTTTTATAAACAAGGCAGTGGATAGGAAATAAGGTGGGGTGGTCGTGCTTGCAGGGGGAAGCTGGTCTCTGTGAGTCGAGATTTCTTTTTAAAAGGAACTGCCACACATTCTGCGATTTTCAGCATGAGCCAGATTTGGGCCTCCAGTAGCTTCCTTCTTGTCCAGAAAATTTTACCTCTGGAAAAATCAGATGTTCCAGGACATTCAAAGGACAATTTTCCACAAGTAGTTGAACTGCCTTTTTTCTTTTATAAAGTATGTAAGAGAATTTATTCAGTTTTGTGAAGCTTTACTTTGACAAAACACATACCCTTGACCCGGGAAAGGCTATTAAAGTTTCATAAATTGCTTAATAAGGTAAATATTCAGGTTGATTTTATGAAGTTTTCACATATTAAGTTTGAGAAAGTTAATGGTTATCAGGATTTGCATATATGATCACAATCAAAACAGTACAATAAACTGAAGAACAAGACTTTATTAACACCCCAAAAACCATAATAAATTGCAATTTCCAGTGAAGCATTCTTATGCTATATTCATTTTGATTTCTTAATTTGTTTTCCATTTTATACTCTTTGACATTGTTTTTGAATATAGGTTACAAATAATCTTTTATGTTATCTCCCCAGCCTTAATACCACAGTCACCCATTTTATCTTCTCTATACTCTTATCATTTAAAGCAGGATATGCTTATTAAGCCAGTTATATACTCCAGTAACCTTGCAAATGAAAAAATGTTAAGAACAAATAATGGCATCACTATTTCACTGATTCTCATCCTATTTCAAGAAAATCTCATCCCTAAAACAGCAATTCTGCCTGATAAATTCTTTCTGTGTTTAAACAGAAATGGAAAGAAAAGTAAAATTATGAGAAACCTATAACAGTTAACTGAACATTGTGTGCTTTTAATAGTTCAACACTGGTTATATTTGATAATCAAGAGTAAATTAATAGGCTAACATTTAAAACTGTATACTTTAATAAGTGGGAAGTATATAAACAATCAGTAAGCTTGTGGAGAAACTGACCAAAGTATAGAAATTAGGTTAAGCAAGTAACCATCTAAATTTTCTGTTTCATTTTTTGACAGAATATGTATTAAAGTTGCTTATATACAATTTCTCATTTGTCATTTTGGAAGTCCTTTAAAGACAATTCTTTGGTTTGATGATTAACAGCAGCCACAGTGATTATTCTGGACCTCCACATTGGATAGAATCAATTTCTTCTTGAGGCACAGGTTTCCTTGTGTATTTCCGAAGTAATGATTTTAGTATTTCTGCAGTGGACTTTCAGGCATCAGCAAATCCAGTGACTTACTTCTCTGAGCATGCTGTGAAATTGCACAAGAGTGAGATGGTAGCTCTGCTGATCTCAAGCTTCTGCTGAGTTGCGTATAGGTTGGTCTCTTCTGTCAGGGAGCTTATTAATGGAACACGTGGTTTGGTGGCCTGCATGACCCTGCCAGCGAATGCCATCTTGCTGCCCATCTTCAGCTGAACTGTTTTTAAAGCTTCATCGTATGTGAAATATACTATGTCCATCTGTATTGGCCATTTGGCCTTTGCAGCAGCCGCCCTGCCAAGCCCCTGTGCAGGGTCACTGTCCAGAGGGGCAGGGCGGGTCCCGGCTTGGAACCACATTGCATCCAGCAGCCCTGTTGCCAGGCCAGGGCAGCAGGTGCTCAGTCTGAGGTTATTTATGCAAGTCTATCTTAGATACCTCTGCCCAGGTCCCCTTTCCTAGGATGACCCCAGCATGTGCACAGCTGCCCACTCTTTCCTCTAGGATGCGTCATGTGTCCTGGAACTTTTGATACTGAACCTGCCATCAAAATCTGCCTGTCGCCTGTCCCAACCTGTTAGATTCCTGCCCTCAAAGAGCCAAAGTCAATCCAAGTGTTGTATTATATCACAGCCTTCCCTGGTTGGAAAGTCAACAATGACCCCTACCAGGTAACATAGAGGCTGAGGTGAGCAATTATGCACATCTTCAGAAGTCCTCTAGAAATGAGCTTATGTGCCCACACAGCCAGAGGGACCCTGCCCTGTGCTGGTGTTCCCTTGGCTGCTGTCTGCTGGTGCTGAGATACAGATAGCCTACCCTCCCTTTAGCTGGTCTGCTGGTATTTGCTCTGGCATCTATGACTGCTGACACATGTCCTGTTCTTTCCCAGTTTTTTCAGGATCCAGGGGCCTCCCTCTGCTGTCTCGGTCTTTTCATGGCTCCTGTGGATACTATAGACCCCTGAGTTTCTGCCATGTCTTCTACTTATTCTTGACCCACTTGGTCCACTCATGCTCTCACCTTCCATGTCTTAACTCAGAGTTCATGCCCACAACTCTTGCTCTATTCAGCTGTATCTTTCTGCCCCTTAGCCAAGCTGGGGTCAAGCCATGTGTCACAGGCTTGCTTTGCACAGTGCTCTCCAACCTGAGCCCCATGTGGAGTGTAGGGTATGGTCCTATCTGACCCCAGTGGTCCCCTGAGCTCAGGGGACACATTTTCTTCTCCCTGAACATTTTCCCAATTCCGTCTCCATTTCTCTTCCCTCTAATCCTGTAAGCAAAGTCATTGATCTGTTGAATCACCCTCTTTTACCAGTTCCCAGCTTTTAAGTCCATTTAGGGGTAAAATTCTATTTCGAATGTCAAAAGCTAAGCAGTAATCCTTTCTCTTGGCATCTGGAATGATGCCTCACCCTGAGACAGATGGTGTAGGAAGGCAAAATGGAAAAACACAACAACATGTTTTCAAATCTTACCCTCTTTACATAATCAAATATATACACAATTTTCATACAATTTGGATTCTATTCATGTACTTTTTGATAGGTCTTTTTTTGGTCACTTATCCATATGCCATGATGACTGTTTCCATGTCATTAAATACTTTTCTACAACATGACTTTTCATGGCTCTGAGGAATTCAATTAAATGTGTGGTGGGAAGGAAAATAAATTGCTATTTTAAAACCCGTTGGCAGTTTGTCTTGGTTTCTCCAGGGTGTGATAGCACAATTCACTTGAGGGAGAAATTTTTGTTGTTGTTGTTGTTGTTATTGGGATCTAAGAAACACTTCAGTGGGCCTTTGGCTTATGCAAAAGCGAGAACCGATGTTTTCTATGGAGTCGACGTTTTAGACCGAGGAGGTAGAAGCCAGAGAAACAGCTCCCTGAGTTGTTCTGATGGTTGCAGATTTTTGGCTTCTTTGGAGGCTGTGAGTCAGGGGTTGCAGGCCTGGGACCCAGGCAAGTGAGAAAGACATGGAAGAGTGGCCTCTAGCAGGGGGAGGTGGGCCAGGACAAAGACGTGAGATACTGAGCATGGAGCTCATCGCATTGAATATGAATGATAGATTTAGGAATATTGATGTCTGATTTGGGGATTTAAGTTTTATTTTCCTGTTGTGCATTCTTATGATCTCCTTGGTAAAGACTGTTGTACACACCTAAGTGATGCCTTGAGCAATTAAAGAAGGGGGCTGTTTCCATGTTTCTATTGAAATAGAGAGAGGGTAAAAAATATGGCCAAAAAATATTAGAAGCCAAAAGCAGCATGAACCCAAGAGATGACAGCTACCATCAGCTACTACGTCTACTCCCCATGAATGTTAGAAATATTCAGGAATCTCTGTGTTGTAAAGAATGGGCAGTCCAGTTGTTTTATTTGAACATGAAACAACAGGGTAACTACACAAGGCTGAAAAACCTGGAATGCTTTCACTGTAAGTATGTCATAATTTATTTAACCATCCATTATTATTATTATTATTATTATTATTATTATTATTATTATTATTATTATTTTCATTTGCCACTGTTATTTATAACACTGCTATGAACAGCCTTTCAGATAAAGTTTTGGGTATATTGTTTCCTTGGGGCAAATTCCTAGATGAATTGCTTAGTTGATGGTTATTCTCATTTTAAAGGTTTATGATAGAGAACCATTTTGTTTTAAATTTTTGAACCTCTCAGGAAGAGCAGTCACCTGTAGGTCCATGGCTCTATTTGAATTGGTACTTTGCATGTAGTCTGTGAAACAGGTGGAGGATCCCAGATGGAATGGTCACACGTACAGGCTGGGACACATCGAGCAAGTCAGATATATCTGAGACTTTTCTGGCTTCGAAGACAAGGGTGATTCAATATCAACCTTGTCAGTTTGATTTCATAGAAATTACATTTAGAAAATGCATAGAATTTTGTATATACTAAAAAATCCATGGATATTAATAATATTGAGTTCTCTGCCCTTTCTTTTCTCAGGGTGAGAGAAACTTGAAGATTTCAGTGCTTTCATCTCCCTGACTCCAGAAAGGCAAGAAAAATAAACCACATAGAACCTGCTTGCTGTGGTGTCCACTGCCAGCGATCAGCCCCAGTAATTGGATTCAAGGATATTTATGACCTACTTTTTTGAATCACTGCAGCCCAGACTGTGCTATTTCTTATGTTCCCTTCCTGAGAAACCAATGTGCAAGAAGAGGTTGTATGTTTTTCTGAAAAGGGATGGGTAGGCTCCTCTGGAAATTCTGGAAACCTTTCCAAGTTTACCACACAAACTACCAGAGTGATAGGGAAGGGCTGTTCTGTAAACTTAGGCTTGTTTTGCTAGGATTCCATGCAGGCCTGGAGCTTGGGGAGGGTTCTTCATATACCCATTGACTGTCTCAGACACTCACTGGCAGTAATTAGATATCATCTGGCATAAAGCACTGGCTCCACCTTTCTTCTAAATGCTTTGTTTCATTAGGAATGGAGTCATCTCAGTATGGACCGCTAATGCAAGGGGAAAAAGAAATTATTTTCAGCAGTGTTTGTTTACAAGTCTTTTGTGACCAAACTGGTGCAAAGTGAACCACAAACATGCTTGTTGACACCTGGAAGTTCAAATCCCAGAAATAGATAAGAGTTCCTCATGTAAATATGTACAGAGCAAAGTGGTAGAAGAAATCTGTTAAACCCATAAAGATATAGACGGGGAAGGGAAAGCAACAAATGTTTATCATGTCTTTGTAGCTACCCTACGTGTTCTTGAGGCTTTTTGCAGAGTTTATTTCATTGGGGCTGGGGCTGGGGCTGGGGCTGGGGCTGAGGCTGGGGAGGTTAATGCAGTGAGTCATTCTCATGCATGGGTGGATTCTTTCTTTATTTAGAATTTTGAAATTTTGTTCTTCATGGATTTTTTTGCATTAATATTGATTTATTTTTTTTAAAAAATATTGCTCTATTGGGTGAATAGCATTTCCTCCCAAATTCACGTTCACCTGGAACCTCAGATTGTGAGCATATTTGGAAATAGAGTCTTTGCAGATGTAATTAGTTAAGATGAGGTCATACTGGATTAGGGTGGACTCTGAATCCAATGGCTGCTGTCCTTATAAGAAGGACATGTGAACACACAGAGACACAAAGGGAAGATGGCCATGAGAAGATGGAAATTAAGTGACACAGTTGCAAGCTAAAGAGTGCCAAAGATTGCTAGCAACCAGCAAAAGCTGGGAGAGAAGGCTTCAGAGGGAGGATGGCCCTGCCAGCACCTCGATTTCTGACTTCTGGTCTCCAGAACTGTGACAAAATAAATGGGTGTTGTTTTAAGCTGTCTGTTTGTGGTCCTTTGTTACAGAAGGCCTAGGAAATGAATACAATTGCATAAGAATGTCACTTATCTTGATTACTGAGTTTTTTGGTGCCTCCTTAAATTTTGCACCCAAGTGCAGCACCTGGATCTCTTCACCCTAGTGCTGGCTCTGTCCTCTCATTTATATATTGTAACAATCCAACATGGGACACACAGAGGAAAATTGTCAATTGGCTCTTTTTGACCTGACATACATGATCGATAAAGAATATATAAAAATTAGAAAATATATAATAGGTAGGGAAAAATTAAGAAGGTAGTGTAAATCAAAGGGGTAATTGGTCTGAGAGTTAACCAGAAGGAATAATCCTAAAAATGTAGGGACACCTTCTCTCACAAAAGTGTTAATTGCAGAGATATTTAGAATAGTAAAATCTGGAAACAACTAAAAGTCACACCATAGAGGAAATTTAAGTAAACTACGACATTATTTTTTCAATGGGCTATTATGCAAGAAGTTTATAAAAATATATGATAGTTGGCAAAATGTTTTAGTTTGATAGCCAATTAAAATTAATATAGAAAAGTATTTATACAGTATGACTATAACTATGCTAAAAAATAACACAATCTCTGCATTAAATAACACAATCTCTGCATTAAACAAGAAATACACCGACTTCCGGTCAAGATGGCGGAATAGACGGTCCCTAGCGTCACTCTCTTCCACAAATCAATTGATTTAAACTATAAAAACATAACAACAAGTGCATATGGAATGGGGAAACGTCCAGTGGGGGAGGCAGAAGCTCCACGGAGACCACATGCCCTGCGGGGCCGCCATTGCACGATCCGGCAGATAGGCTTCACTGCTGCCACCCGGCTCCATTCCCAGCCCAGCCCCATGTGAACAGAGTGGGGAGACGTCCGGCAAGGGAGGCGGAGGCTCGGCAGAAACCACACACCCTGTGGGACTGCCACTGCATGATCCAGCAGCCCAGCCCAGTGCGCACAGAGTGGGGAGATGTCCGGCAAGGGAGGCGGAGGCTCGGCAGAAACCACACACCCTGTGGGACTGCCACTGCATGATCCAGCAGCCCAGCCCAGTGCGCACAGAGTGGGGAGATGTCTGGCAAGGGAGGCGGAGGCTTAGCAGAAACCACACACCCTGTGGGGCCGCCACTGTGTGATCCAGCAGGTAGGCTTCACCGCTGCCACCTGGCTCCATTCCCAGCCCAGCCCAGTGCGCACAGAGTGGGGAGACGTCCGGCAATGGAGGAGGAGGCTCGGCAGAAACTACACACCCTGTGGGGCCACCACTGTGTGATCCAGCGGGTAGGCTTCACCACAGGCACCCGGCTCCATCCCCAGCCCTGCATAGTGCGCTCAGAGAAGGGAGATGTCCGGCAGGGGAGGTAAGAACTCCTCGGGGATCACACTGCTGCTGCGCGATCCAGCAGCCCGGCCCAATGTGTACGGAGCACAGAGATGTCCAGCAAGGGAGATAGAAACTCTGTAGAGTCCACACACCCTGTGGGGGGGCCACCACCACGTGATCCAGAAGCAGGTAGACTTCACTGCTGCCACCTGGCTCCATCCCAAGACTGGCCTAGTGCGCACAGAGCAGGGAGACATCCTGTAGGGGAAGGGGAAGCTCTGCAGAGACCACACACTCTGCGGTGCCTCAGTGCATCCCAGCAGCCCGGGCCAGAGTGCACGGAACAGGGAGAAGTCCTGCACAGGAGGTGGAAGCTCAGCAGAGACCACACACCCTGTGGTACCACCTTGTGATCCAGCAGCCCGGCAGAGTCCAAGCTGACCAGAGAGGTGGCTCCCTGGAGAGGACCAAGACCCAAGGCAACCACACACACAAGGCACTAGAGGCCAACTGAGCAGTCAGGAGTTAGCCATAACAAATTGGCAACCACAGCAACATCTTAGTTAGTCAATATTGTCAAACCTGTGGACTGTGAAACCCCCTGCCACAATGAATAAACATAAAAAAAAGATACCAGAAATACAAAAAATCAAGAAAGTACACCACCAAAAGTTAGTAACTCTCAAGCTCTAGATCCTATAGAACAAGAAGCCCTTGAAATGACTGACGAGGAATTACGAGTGATAATTCTAAGGAAACTAAATGAGATACAAGAAACTCAGCTAGACATAATGATGAAATGAGGAAAAGTATACAGGTCCTGAAAGAGGAAATGTACAAGGAAATCAATGTCCTGAAAAAAAACCCCCCCCCCCCCGCCGAACTGAAGAAGCTATTCAGCGAAATAAAAAACACAATGGAGAGTTTAACCAGCAGGCTTGCGGAAGTTGAAGAGAGAACCTCTGTACTCGAAGATGGGCTGTTTGAAATAACACAAGCAGACAAAAAGAAAAAGAAAAAAGAATCAAAGACATTGAAGAAAATCTGAGAGAGATATCAGACAACCTTAAGCTCTCAAATATCCGAGTCATAGGTATTCCAGAAGGGGAGGAAAAAGGAGATTGCATTGCAAACATATTCAACAAAATAGTGGCAGAAAACTTCCCAGGCATAGGAAAAATCACAGATCTTCAGATCCAGGAAGCTCAATGATCTCCAAACATATTCAACCCAAAAAGGTCTTCTCCAAGATATGTTATAGTCAAAATGGCAAAACTCAAAGACAAAGAGAGAATCTTAAAAGCTGCAAGAGAGAAGCATCAAATCACCTATAAGGGAGCCCCAATCAGGCTAACATAAGACTTTTCATCACAAACCCTAAAAGCCAGAAAGGAATGGGATGATATATTCAAAATACTAAAAGCCAGAGATTGTCAACCAACAATACTCTACCCTGCAAGGCTATCCTTCCGAAATGAAGGGCAAATAGTATATTTCTCAGACAAACAAAAACTGCAGGAGTTCACCACCACACGAACACCCTTACAAGAAAATCTCAAGGGAATACTGGGTTTGGTTCCTGAAAAATAACCACCACTGCCATAAAAACCCAAGAAAAATCTAAACCCACTAGTATAATAAAAATGGCATACATGAAGAGAAAACAAACAAACGAAAAGGCTATCTACATCCTAAGGAACCAACAAATGGAGAAAACAAACAGAAATCAGAAAGCAAGGAACAAAAGACACCTAAGACAACCAAACAACAATCAATAAAATGCTAGGAATAAATCAACACTTTTCAATAACAACTCTTAATGTAAAAGGCTTAAATTCCCCAATCAAAAGACACAAACTGGCTGACTGGATTAAAAAGGAGGACCCAACTATATGCTGCCTTCAACAGACCCCACCTCACCCATAAAGACTCACATAGACTAAGAGTGAAAGGATGGAAAAAGATTTACCATGCAAACAGAAAATAAAAACGAGCTAGAGTAGCTATTCTTATATCTGATAAAATAGACTTTAAACTAAAAACCATAAAAAGAGACAATGAGGGACACTATGTAATGGTAAAAGGATTGATCCATTAAGAAGACATAACAATTATAAATATATACGCACCCAATGTTGGAGCAGCCAGATTTATAAAACAAACTCTATTAGACCTAAAGAAGGAAATAGACACTAATACCATAATAGGAGGGGACCTGAACACCCCCACTGTCAATATTGGACAGATCATCTAGGCAAAGAATCAGCAGAGAAACACAAGATCTAAACAATACTCTAGACCAGTTGGACTTGGCAGATATCTACAGAACATTCCATCCAACAACCTTAGAATATTCATTCTTCTCATCAGCACCTGGATTATTCTCCAGGATAGATCACATATTAGGTCACAAATCAAGTCTCAACAAATTCAAAAAAATTGGAATCATCCCATGTATTTTCTCAGACCACAATAGATTAAAAGTAGAAATCAATAACAAATGAAACTCTGGAAACTATACAAACACATGGAAATTAAACAGCATTCTACTTAATGACATATGAGTCT
>NW_007729639.1:98961-100729 GCF_000696425.1 Galeopterus variegatus | reverse complement strand
ACATTAAGATCAGAGCAGAACGTAATGAAATTGAAACCCCAAAAACAATACAAAAGATCAATGAATCAAAAAGTTGTTTTTTTTTTAAAGATAAATAAAATTGACAAACCATTACCATGGCTAACCAAAAAAAGAAGAGTGATGATGCGAAATAACAAAAATTAGAAATGAAAAAGGTGATATTACAACTGATACATCTGAAATACAAGGAATCATTCGAGACTACTATAAACAACTATACGCCAACAAATTTGAAAATCTGGAGGAAATGGATAAATTTCTGGACACACACAAGCTCCCAAAACTGAACCATGAAGACGTAGAAAATCTGAACAGACCAATAACAATAAAAGAGATTGAAGATGTTATCAGAAAGCTCCCAACAAAGAAAAGCCCAGGACCAGATGGATTCAAGGCAGAATTTTACCAAACATTAAAAGAGGAATTGACACCGATTCTTTACAAAAGTATTTCAAAAGATTGAAACAGATGCAAATCTCCCAAACTCATTCTATGAAGCAAACATCATCCTGATACCAAAACCAGGTAAAGATACAACAAAAACAGAAAACCACAGGCCAATATCCTTGATGAATATAGACGCAAAAATCCTCAGTAAAATACTAGCAAACAGAATACAGCAACACATATGTAAAATTATTCACCACAATCAAGTGGGATTCATCCCAGGGATGCAAGGTTGGTTCAACATACACAAATCAATAAATGTGATATACCATATTAATAAAGTCAAACTCAAGGACCATATGTTCATCTCTATAGATGCTGAAAAAGCATTTGATAAAATTCAGCACTCATTCATGACAAAGACCGTCTATAAGTTAGGTATAGATGGAAAGTATCTTAATGTAATTAAAGCCATGTATGATAAACCCACTGCCAATATCATCCTGAATGGGGAAAAGCTGAAAGCTTTTCCTTTAAGAACAGGAACTAGACAAGGATGCCCACTCTCACCACTCCTATTCAACATAGTGTTGGAAGTACTACCCAGAGCAATCAGAGAAGAGAAGGAAATAAAGGGCATCCAGATTGGAAAAGATGAAGTCAAACTGTCCCTGTTTGCAGATGACATGATCCTATATATCAAACAACCTAAAGCCTCTACAAAAAAACTCTTGGAGTTGATAAATGATTTCGGCACAGTAGCAGTATACAAAATCAACACACAAAAATCAGTAGCATTTCTATTCTCCAATAGTGAACATGCGGAAAAAGAAATCGAGAAAGATAGCCCATTTACAATAGCCACCAAAAAAACCCAAACAAACTTAGGAATAGAGTTAACCAAGGATNCTGAGCAAAAAAAAAAAATAAAGCTGGAGGCATAACACTACCTGACTTTAAACTATACTACGAAGTTATAATAACCAAAACAACATGGTTCTGGCATTAAAACAGACACACTGATCAGTGGAATAGAATAGAGAATCCAGAAATCAACCCACACACTTACTGACATCTGATATTTGACAAAGGCAGCAAGCCTATACGCTGGGGAAGAGAGTGCCTCTTCAGCAAATGGCGCTGGGATAACTGGATATCCATATGCAGGAGAATGAAACTAGACCCATACCTCTCACCATATACTAAAATCAACTCAAAATGGATCAAACAATTAAATATACACCCTGAAGCAATAAAACTTCTTAAAGAAAACATAGGAGAAACACTTCAGGAAATAAGACTGGACACAGACTTCATGAATATTACCCCGAAAGCATGGGCAACCAAAGGAAAAATAAAC
>NW_007729639.1:49833-97961 GCF_000696425.1 Galeopterus variegatus | reverse complement strand
GGTGTTGTTTAAAAGTTCATGGAAAGCATAGAAAGAGAAATACCACATCTTCTCACTTATTGGTGGGAGCTAAAAATAAATAAATAAATTCACACACACACACACACACACACACACACAAACCGGGGGGGGGGGGGGGAAGAAGACATAACAACTACAATTCCTTGAAGTTGATATGACAAGCAAACAGAAAGGACATTGTTGGGTGGGAGGGAGGAGAGGGAGGAGGGAGGGAGGTTTCGGTAATGGGCCACAATAATCAACCACATTGTATATTGACAAAATAAAATTAAAAAAAAAAAGAAATACACCAACAGTGTCTATTTGTGATGTTACTATGGGTGAATTATTTATGTCTAATTTCCTATCTATTAATTTTTTTTATGAGCATACATACTAGTTTTCTATTGTGATGTAACAAATTACCACAACTTAGCAGCTTAAAACAATACCCATTCATTATCTCTCAGTTCTGTAAGGCAGACATTTGTGCATCGCCCAACTGGAGCTCAGGGTCCTCTTCCAGTCTCTTTTGGGTTGTTGGCAGAATTCAGTTCCTGGTAGTTATAGGACCAATGTCCCCGTTTTCTTGCTGGCTGACCTATGGGGGGATACTCAGCTCCTAGAGGCTACCCTCAGGGCCTGGCCTTGTGGCTGCCTCACAACATGGTGGCTTTCTTTTTCAAAGCCAGCCAGAGAATCTCTCCCTGGTTGGCTTCAACAACCTAATTATGTAACCTAACCAAGGGAGTAACTCTCCTTTCTAATCCCTAGATCCCACCCACACTCAAGGATAGGGGATTATACAGGACATATAAACTGGGGTGGGATTGGGGAAGGGGGTCATCTGAGACTTCTTCCTATCACAGCGTATATTGCTTCTAGAATAAAGAAAGAAACAGGGGCCTCAGGGCCACAGGGTTGAGCTTGTGTTTGCACTACTGTTCTGGGCTGGGTGGCTGGCTGGCTCTGGGTGAGTTCCACAAGAAGAGAGGCCATACTCAAGGGAGCCCATGCTGTTTTCTCTCCAAACCAGCCCAGTCTTAAGGTATTTTTCTTTTCCCTGCAGAGGTTTCCATCTGCTGTGCACATGAGACAGAATCTATACCTCCCCTCCACTACCTCTGGGCTTGTGAGCATTCCTTAGAGGAACAAAAAGAAAACTAAAATGTTGGACGTCCTGGTATGTGGCAGGTCCTAGAGTGAGTGCCTTGTGTAAATTGTCATTTTTATACTCATAGTGGCCTTAAGAGGGTACTATGGGTCAAACATGTCCCCCAAAAGTTCATGTGTTGGAAACTTTATTTCCATTGTAACAGTGTTAAGATGGTGGGAAATCCAATTAAGGTATTTGAAAAGTGGAGTCTTTAAGAGGTGATTGGATCATGAGGACCATGTGCTGGTGAATGGATTGATCCATTCATGGAGCAATGGGTTGATTGTTTAATGAGTGGTCATAGGTGTGGCTCTGATGACTTTATAAGGATAGCGAGTGAACAGGTTAGCTCTCTTGCCTAGCCCATTCTTACTGGGTGATACCCTGTGTCACTGTAGAGAGTCACCACTAAGAACAAGGCCCTCACCAGATATACCTCCTGGACTGTGGACTTCCCAGCCTCCAAAACTATAAGAAATAAATTCCATTTCCTTATAAATCACCCAGTTTCAGATATTCAGTTATAAGTAACAGTAAACAGCTTAATACAGAGGGGAAAAGAAGGACTCAGAGAGGTTAAGAAACTCTCTCCAGGTTGCACAGCCCCTTAGCTACAAGAGCAAGCATTTGAGCCCTGAGCTTTTGAATCCACAGGTGACTTTGCTTTCCTTGATTCAATAGTCATTCACTTTGCAGAACTGTAGAATTCCTCTGTGTAGGCACTATGTGCAACACCAGGGCTGTGACAGTGAAGGAGAAGGTCCCGGCCTCTTCTGTGGCAGAGCCAACAGTTCTGCAAGGACAGACATTTGACAAATGGTGCACACATGTTGAAATTGCATTTAGGGCCTCTGGAGCAGCCTGATGCTATGGGAGTTGAAAGCTTGGTCTCAGCCTTGTCTGCAGTAAGATTGAACAGCTTCCAGGGAGCATGAAGGGTGGCAAACTAGGAGCTGGCTGTGCTAAGACAGTGAGGTGGAGGGCATGCCAGGCAGAGGGAACAGGTGCAGGGTCTGTCTGGCAGAAGCACTGTGGCACCTTCTAGGTGCTTGCAGAAGGCCCAGGGGGCCTTGAGTAGGGGGTACAAGGAGAGAGTGGTGCAAGATGTGCTGTGTGCTTGCAGCTGAGCAGATGCAGCTCATGCAGGCCTGGGGGCTGTGTGAGGGGTTCTGGACTCTCTCCTAAGAGCAGTGAGAAGACTCTTGAGCTCATGCAGAGGCTATAATAGGCAAGTAAGACAATGTCTCTCCATACTGCATATTTTATTTATTTAACACATCACAACCCAGAGTGCACATTTGAGTCACCTAGGGAGTTAAAAAAGCCAAAACCAGCATCTCTCCCTAGACCAATTAACTCAGAATTTGGAAAGGTGGTGTTGAAATCAGAATCTATTTAAAGCCCCCCAGATGATTGTCATGTATAGCCAGTTTTGAGAACCAGTGACATAAACATTATTAATTAAAGTTCTGCTCAGGTCCCCTCTGTGTCAGGGGCTGGCACAACATTAGAAAACGACATAGACTCGGACCTTGCCCTGGAGGAGCTTGGCTTTCGCAGGCATGGTTAACCTTCCTTTGTTTATTGGCTCATTTGGCCATTAGTGCAGCATCTGCTGGGCTCCCAGCATGTACCCTGCCTGATCCTTGGTGGCAGTGTCTAGACGGGAGGAACTCGCAGGCACTGTTCTGTCACAGCCTGCTGTGTTCAGTAATAAGCCACAATCAATCAGAGCAGAAGAAGGACAAGGCTGGCATGCAGGATGACAGGGGCTCACAGAGACACCTAGTCAGCCAGTCCTCAGGGAAGGGGCATAGCCACATCCAGGCTGTGCCTACACAGGGCAACGGAGAGTGGGAGCTCTCTGCTCAGGGGGTCAGTGACCAAAAAAAATGGTCATGGGGCTCAGGCATGAGGTTCTTCCTCCCTCCACCCCTTTACTCTGGATGGAGGCCCAGCAACGTGAGCTTTCTTTCCCCAGAACCGTCGTCAGCAGCCCAAACAATCCGAGGCTCACCTGGAGAGTGTTCACAGGTCCTCTCATTGCTGGCCTGCTGGGCCTTCCTTCTTGTCCTCCTATAGCCTACTCCCCTTCCTCTGATGTGGAGGCTCAAAACATATAGCCCACTCCCCTTCCTCTGATGTGGAGTCTCAAAACATGGCAAATCTATGTGACCCGAAACAAAACACAGCAATAACAGATAAAAACACCACTCGTGGGACATGTAGGGAAAATTGAATATGGATTGGGCATTTTGGCTGGTTTTCAGTTTTCTTAGATGTGGTGTGTTATAGTACTGTGAAAGACTGTCCTTTATTCATGGGAGGAGTATGCAGGAGAATTTAGGGGAGATGCATCATGATGTCTTCAACTTAATTTCAAATAGTTTGGCAAAAAATATGTTTATAACTGTATGCTTGTATAGATGTCCACATAGAGGCAGATAGAAAATATGGGAAAATAACTGATAAAATCAGGTAGAAGTTTATGGGTATTCAGCTTACTATTTTTAAAAATCTATTCTGTATGTTTAAATATACTCATAATAAAATATTAGAAATAGATGACACTTAAAAATGCAAAAAATAAAATCGGTCAGATCTGAGTTCAAGTCTTGGCTCTCCCTCTTCCTAGAATAGTGGGCTTGGCTCATTCCTTTACCATGCTCAGCTCCTATTTCCTTATATTACCATCAGGGATAATGATACCCACTCAGAGGACAGGTGTTAGGACTGCTAGAGATAATAAATGTGAAGCTCTGGGGTTCTGGTTAAGATGGCAGAATAGACGGTCCCCAGTGTCACTGTGTCCCACAAATCAACCAATTTACAACTATAAAAAAGCAACAACAGTGAAGCTGGAGCTGCTAGAGCTCAGGGGAAGAGGAGGAGAGACCTATGGAATGCATGAAGGTGGGAGAAGCCATGATGAGAGAAAGAAAAAACTGTTTGGGGCATCTTGGGCTGCGGCCACTTTAAGGCTGGAGCTGCTGAGCATGTGGAGCAGGAGCCGGCAGAGGCTGCAGCTGTGCCCTTCGGATGAAGTTGCTTGGAGGTGGCAGGGGAGAAGAGGGCCTTGGTGGCCCCCAGTCCAGTAAGACCACTAATAGGGTTCCCATGGACTCACGCAGGAGGAGCCAGAACAACTGAAAAAAAGGAGCCACTCAGAGGCCAGTGAGTCATCACAAGGGACCAATGCACAGTCCATCCCATGGGAAATGTTTGGAGCACGGGTGGTGGAGGAGAAAGGCCCACCAGGATAACACTGGGGCACAGCAATGACAGCTGATCTGCCCCCCAATCAGTGCAGGACCACTCAGAGGAGAATGGTTGGGAATGCAGAATTGCATGGGGTGTAGTTTGATGAAAAAACTCAGGGCCAGATGAGAGTTTCTACACAACCCAGGTGCACTGGATCTCTGGAGAGCTGGAAGTACCTATAAGGTCAACCACTAAACCCTGAGCTGCACAAAAAGCCTTCCCTAGGGAAACAGCAGCAAAGTAGCAATTTAGCTCAACCAAACAGCTCAAGTACTGGTTCCCACAGGAGGTTCCCCCATTTTAGAAGTAAGCAAAGGACAAAAAATTAGTTCCAGCCCAGGCACACCACCAGCACTTTGAAGCCCGCCTGGGGACCTGAGGCATCAAGCCAGGGACCAGACCTCCCCCACAACCAGGTACACCACCAGCACCAATGAGCATGTCAAAAACATCACCTCCATGTGGGCGGCCCACCACAGCCACCACAGTAACCACAGCTGCCATGAAAGTGGCTAGATGTCACAACCACCACACAGATGGTCCACTAGCCACTGGAGTGCATTGACACAAGGAAAGTCACCAGCAGAGACCAAAGAAAAGAAGAGGATGTTTCTCTCCACAAAGCACATTCCAGAGTGACAGAAGAAGCATCTGCTCTATGATAATATTGGGGGCATTGGACAGATCATCTAGGCAACAAATCAACAGAGTAACTGTTACTCTTTCAGAAGGAGAAAAGAAATCTAGGGTTATCAGTGGTGGGAGTGGGGAGGAAAAAGGGGATGGGGAGAGATTGGACAAGGGGCATAAAGAATAAATACAATTTGTAATAATATGTAGACTAGTAATATTGATTTGATCAACATTTGTCAACACTGATCCCAAAAATATGTATAATCAATTATGATTCAATAAAAATTAAAATAAATAAATAAATGTGAAGCTCTTAGCACAGGACTGGTCCAAGCTAGGTGTGATGCAGCCCCTAGCATCTGGCCAGAGATGAGACTCATAAATACCAAGAGAGTGGAATTAGGTGGCACCCTTCTTCTAAGTGTCCATTGGTTACTAAGATTGCTAAAACGTCTCCTTGAATATTGTTCATGTTTGGGGTTCAGGTATATTCAGATGTGAAGGATGGAGAAGAAAGTGGTCTGGAAGATGCTAGGAAGTTGTGATATTGTGAAAATATATATTTGGTCATCATTCTCAGTATCTCCAAAGTGATGAACCTTCTTGAAAGCTGATGATGGCTGGCAGCCCCTATGTAGCTTCAGGATGGGGACTGGTGATCTGAAAGATCAAGGTGAGACTTCTACTCCCACCCCCCAACCTATGTGTGTGGGGGAGAGGGGCTGAAAGTTGAGTTGATCACGAATGGCCAATGATTTAATCAATCATGTCTACATAATGAAGGCTCCATAAAAACCCAAGAGCACAGGGTTCAGGGAGCTTCTGTACAGCTGAGCACATGGAGGTTCCTGGAGGGTGGCGCACCTGGGGAAGGTATGGGAGCTCTGCATCCCTTCCCCTATACCTTGCCCTGTGCATATCTTCATCTGTATCCTTTGTAATATCCGTTATAATAAACCAGTAAACATAAGTATGTGTTTCCCTGAGTTCTGTGAGCTATTTCATCAAACTAATCAACTCAAGGAAGGGGTCATGGAACCCTGATTTATAGCTGGTCAGAAGCCTGATTTATGGTTGGTCAAAAGTTCCAGAGGCCTGGATTTGCAATTGGAGGGCAGTCCTGGGGACTGAGCCCTCACCCTGTGCAATCTGACACTATCTCCGGAATTGGAAGACACTCTGCTGGTGTCCGCTGACTAATTTGCTTGCATGCCTGCCAGTAGGAGAAGTCCCAACACATTTGCTCACAGAAGTCAGTCTTCCATGTTGATGACTGTGCTGTGTGAAAGAATAGAAAAAACACAGTTTGTGTGTGTGTTTTGTGTCTTCTTTACTGACCAGATGTAGAGATGGGTGATGGCCCCTATAGCAGGTGGAATCTCTAAAATACCCACCTCTCACCACCAATAGCTCATCCTAATCCCTGGGACCTGTGCATATGATGAGATATCAGTCCTGTGATTTTGTTACATGGCAAACTTGGCCTCTAGGAAGAGCATCTGGGTCAGCCCGATCTACTCACAGAAGTCCTTGAAGGCAGAGAGCTTTCTCCAGCTGCTGGCAGAAGTGGACAGCAGAGAGTTTGAGCACTAGGGGTATTCAACACGCCGTTGCATGGCTTGGAGATGGAGGGGTCCCGTGAGAAGGAATTGGCCTTAGGAGCTGACAGCAGCCCCCACTGGCAGCCAGCATGGAAACAGAGACCTCAGTCCTACAACCCAAGAAATTGAGTTCTGCCAGCAACCAAGTGAGCTTGGAAGAGGATTCTTCCTCAGAGCCTCCAGATAAAAGCCCAGCCCTGCCGATACTTGATGCTAGCCTTGTGAGATCATTTGAGCCCACCTCGACTTTTGCTCTGCAGCAGTGTGAGCTAGTTGATGTTGTTGTGAGAATATGGTGCCAAACTGAACTTTGCATGGCACCTAGCTTGGGCCAGCCCTGTGCTGTTTGCTCAGGATAAAAGCCACTAAGTTTGTGGTAATTTGCTATGTAGTAAGAGAAAACTTATACACCCTTGAGAGAGAATTAATCCTAAAGGAAGGAAGAAGGATATAGCTGCATTCTGCCACACTGGAGAGAGTGCAATGGTGGTGTTGTCTTGACCCCACCACAGGATTCAAGAATTAACTTAGTAAACTATAATGCTTTGGGGAGTCCCAGCCACCCTGCTCTGGAACTTCCCCCGTCAGAGTGAGAGTTTGTTCTCACTCCACAAGGGATGGCTCTGTTGTCATTGTGCGGTACAAGGAGAGTTCCAGAGAGAAAGAATTAGCAAGATATGAACCACACGGGGCAAAGCAGCCCCAGTAGCAGCTATGGTGACACCATCAGCACATTGGGTCTGCAGCTCAACCATTTCCATAGTGATGATGTTTCCATGGCAGAGCCAAGGGTGGGCCAGGGAGCCTGGTAGCAGAGAGGTGACGCCAGTGTCAATGACCATCTAATAACAGCTGTGCTAATGAACTATGACCTGTAACTGGATTGGGAGACACTGAAGAAACCTCTTGGAGAATAACCCAAATTTTCCTGATGGCAGGGGAGACTTCCATAATGGACTGGAATAACTATGATCAGAGGATGATATTGATATTAATGTGGCTTTATTCGAACCCCTGGTGGGTGAGGACCAAACATCCAAACTACATAAGTCCCCAATGCTATTTGTTCATTTAGCATGTACTTACAGTGTCAGACACTGTGCTGGATGACAACAGCAAGATATGTGGACTCTGCTTTTAGGGGGTGCACAGTATAGAACAGGAGGTAGGACAGAGACACCACAGGAAGAGATGGTGAAAAGCAGGGGTCCTGCTCCAGACCTTTTTGTTTGCTGTTGAATCCTTCCAGGCTGTTTGCGAAAAGGAATCCTCCAGACCTTCTCTTTCTCATCCACGGACCAAGAGATGAAAGATGGGGAGTGTTTCCTTTGCCCTGTGCCCTCCCTCCTGCTCCCCACTAGGTATGATCCTCTTGGTATCCTGCCGACACCACCTCTCTCTTGGCAGAGGTGGTGAGTGAGCAGGTCAGGCCCATGATGATGTCAGAAAAACACCCAGAGCCAGGATGACCACGCCAGGCTTTGCAAAGAGCGCTGTCAAAATAAAACTAGGAATACATGTGTTCTTTGGAAATGGTGGGGTAAGGATAGAGGCACAGAGTTCAAGAGCCACTGGGTATCTGCTGATGGGGACGTGATAAATCGTATCTCCACTGGTTTGGAGAGTGTATTAGTCCATTTCTGTTGCTTATAACAAAATACCTGAAACTGGGTGATTTATAGATAAAATGAAATTTATTGCTTACAGTTTCAGAAGCTCGGAAGTCCAGGGTACACATCTGGTGAGGGTCTTGGTGGTGACTTCAGTGATGCAGGGTATATTATATTGTGAAATGGTGGAGCAGAGAGAGCAGAGAGAGAGAGAGAGAGACAGACTCTCTCTCCTCTTAAAGCCCTCAGAACCATGCCCCTGACCACCATTTTTAATCAGTTCACTATGGCATGGTCCTATGATCTAATCATCTCTTCAAGTCCCCACCCTTCAATTACCATAATAGGATTTCCCACCCTCTTAACAGTCACAGTGGGTGCCAAGTTTCTGATACATAAAACCTGTGGGACACAATTCAAGCTTCAGTGAGTTTTGGGGGGATATAATTTAAGCCACTACAGAGAGCCAGCTGGGAAGGAAGGAACAGGCTGGTGGTCCCATGAGCCTGGGACGTGTAGGTGGTGCCATGCTGGAGGAAGAACATCCGAGGAGACAGGGATGGGCAGTGACCTGGTACATAATTTTCCCAGCTGGAGAAAACTGTCTTCTTGGAACCAGCTGTACATGAAACCATTTGCCTTAGTGATGCAGGTTAAAAATAGTGGTAATTGCCAGCTCCCTGAGTGTAGCCAATTATTACCATTATTATAATCGGACTGGAAATTAACCCATTGTGTATGTAACCCACACGTATCCAAACTTGTTTCAGGCCAGCTGGTTTGCAAAACAGTAGTGTTAACATGGTTTGCCTGTTCTTGGAAGAACTCAAGCAGAGGTGGGGGGTGGGAGAAATGGTGCAGCTGTAGCCTCTCCTTCTCCCAGGCCTGCTGTAGGAGTTCTGAAACCCAAAGCAATGAGAAGTTGTTCTGTGGGCAGACTGACTTTGCCCTTCCTGGCATAGAGGCATCCAGACTGCCATCCAGACATGTTTGCCTGCTTCCTGGGGGCCACATGGCCATGATGGTGAAGACCCCAAACAAAGCAGAGTTCTAAATTTTGAGGCTCACATAAATGACTTGCCCATTTTGAAAAACCAGGTATAATGAGAGGAAATTGCCCTGCACAATGGGATGAGGGGGGAAAAGGGGCATGGGTTTCCACCTTGGCAACTCTAGGCAGGGCTGGGACTGGGATGAGACAAACCAGGGGCCTGGGATGCAAAATTTAAGGAGGCACTCACTCTCAGCTCCATGCCAGTACAGCAGCAGCACTTGCATAAACCTGAGAGTGAGGGTCTCCTTAAATTGTGTGTCCTAGTCCCAGTCCTACACTACAGGTGCCTGACTCTGGTCCTTATTGAGAGAAGATAATGCCTGTGATGAGGAGGCACCTAGGAGGGGACTAAGGAGGCCAAAGGCTCTGGTGGCAGCATTCATTTCTCCTTCCTCCTTAGTAACAGAAGCCCAGCTTTATTTCAGGTGGTTAGCAATGAATCCAGCTTAATAAAGCATACAAAGGAACATTTTCCAGGCGCCCTCCCAGCCTGGTGTGTGAAAGGGAAGCAGAAGTGCATGTTGCGTGGGCAGGGAAGACTGCTTAGAAGGAGCTGACCAATTGGAGAGAGGCCACTGCTTTGCCATTTTGACCTTTCTCCTCCTTCCAGCCTGCAGCCAGGATGTCCTCTGGCATCTCTTGACCTCAAGGATGGAAGCGTGTACTAGGAAGACAGAATAGAAAGACAGAAGTCTGCATCACTAATGACACTGTGGAGCTGTTAATGATGCTGTCATTGACCGTCATAACAGCATATAAGACAGGACTTTAGAGATAAAGAATTGTAACTCCCTGAGAGATAAAGTAACTGGCTTCAGGTCTTCTTCCTGAAAAGGGGCAGAGCAGGAATTAAGATCCAGGACTATCTGATTCCAAAGCTGCGTTCTTGGCCACTACCCTGTACTGTCACATAGGTGCTTCTCGGGGACAGAGTTGAAAGCCAGCTCCTTTTCAAACTCTACTGAACGGATTTCTGTCACTCCCCCTGAGAAACCTGTGCTCCCTGCACCTGAAGCCTGATCGATGGTTCTGCGGTTGCCTCGCCTCTCTGCAGGCTGGACCTAAGAAGATGAGCCTCTCTCCTGGGGCCTTCAGGTTCCCAGCTTCCAGCTTACCACCTGCATAGTGCTGTTCCTACTGCCCAGCTGAGAGGGAAACACCCCTAGGGCTTCCTTTTCCATCCTTTACATGCTGGACTAGATTTGGTTTCTGTAAAATATGTATGCCTTCTCATAAGGCCTGTATCTGTGCAGATGAGCTGGCCTGATTGGTGGGTCAAGTTGAGAAGAGACACTCATATGTCCTGCTTTGCCCTTTACCAAGGGGGAAGGAAGATGGATTCTGGCCAGAGCATCTTTGTGTTTCAAGGGCATCTCAGAATCAGAAAGGCCATCCAAGGACAGGTTTCGCAGACAGCATGGAAACCAGATTATTCTCAGGAAAATTAACCAGCCAAGAGACAGGGCAGGGCCTTCCCAGTATAATTTGAGGCCCCCATTAATAGCCCACTGTCCCCAAACTTCCCACTTCTTTTCCACTCCCAGGTACCCAGGACACTGGTGATGCTTAGAGACTCATTCATTTCATCTTAAAGACTTTGAGATCTTCAGCAGTCTCCCCAGCCTGGGTTTAAGTTTTGAACTCTGTTCATCTTAGGGTCTAGGCTTGCCTAAGTGCATGGAGGATTGATGGTAGGGGAGGAGTGGGAGGACCAGGGGGTGGGCTGTTTATATGAAAAGTAAAGGCACATGGGGGAGTTGCTCACATTTAGGGAAGAGGAAGCTGAAGTGCACACGTTTAGTTCAAAGGGTCGGGGATGGGCTGAAGATGGGGCAGGGCACAGTGCATGCCCCATCAGGGAGAGGCAGCCACAAGAAGGGGTTTGGTGCACACTGCACAGTTTACGCCTCTGCATTCTTGGGGGACCCTCAGGTTGCACTGCATCAGCCCCCTGGTTCTAGCTGGTGTGTGTGACTATACAGTGATGGGCAATGGTGCTGGTGGCCTCTGGGCACCCCTGGTACACACTGCAAGGGACACCAGCAACCACGTCAGCTGCTCCATAACCTGCTCCAGTGCAGCTCTACCTCTGCTGATGTCCCTGTGCATTTTATGTGTCAACTTGGCTAGGCCATGGGGTGCCCAGATAGTTGGCCAATCATGATTCTGGGTGTGTCTGTGAGGGTGGTTTGGATGAAAATAACATTTCAACATAGACTTAGTAAAGCAGATTGTCCTCTCTAATGTGGGTGGGCCTCATCTAATCAGTTGAAAGCCTGAATAGCACTTGTGGCTGAACTGTCCCTGAGTAAGAGAGTATTCATCCTGCCTTTAAAACTAGAACATCAGTTCTTCCTGATTCTGAGGCAGCTTCTGACCTGTGGACTCAAACTGGGACATCGACTGTGCAGATTTTGGATTTGTTTGCCTCCATAACTGTGTGAGCCAATTCCTTATAATAAATTTCTTCATATATACATATCTATTGTATACATACATATATATACATACATACATCATATATATATATATATATATATCCTAGTGGTTCTGTTTCTCTGGAGAACCCCTGACCAATTCACACTGTCAAGAGGCATCACCATGGTACCATGGTGATCCAAATTAAAGGGGAAATGACAAGTGCCATTGTAGCCAGAAGGGCTGTCTGAGGAACATATCTGGAAATTTGCAGAATGACCTGGCAGAGTGGTTGAGGGGGAGTGGTTTGGTTTTTTAGAGTCAGTGAGAGCATAGAGGACACAGCCAAAGAGACATTTTTTTGAGGGTTTGTGGTAGGCTGACTAAGGAACCCCAAAGATGTCCATGTCCTTATCCCCAGAACCTGCAAGTATGTTACCTCACAATGCAAAGGGGACTTTGCAGATGTGATTAGGTAAAGGATTGTGAGATAGGGAGATTTTCCTGGATTGTCTGAGTGGGCCCAATGTAGCCACATGGGTCCTTATAAATGAGAGGCAGGAGAGTCAGAAGGAGAGAGAGGGAGATTGATAATGGAAGCAGAGGGGTGCAGTGATGTGCATGGGTGATGGAGCCTGGGGTCGAGAACCAAGGAGTGCAGGTGGTCTCAGGAGCTCAAAATGGCACAGGAGACGAATACAGGCCCTGCATGGGAAACACATTACCTTCCCCTGGGAAGGGCAGAGAGTGATCCTCTGTACAAAACTCATGCGACAGACACTGAGGACGCCCCTCTGCCATCCCCAATTGCACTGACTAACGCCCTGATAAAGTGGAACTGATGAACTGACCTTGGAACTACTTTCCCCAAATCACATTTTAATAAATGTCCTTATACGTGAAGTCACTGTTGAAGAGGGTTTTCTAATGTGGCAGCCAAATGCATCCTAACGGACCCACGTCTTAGCTGAGTCTCCTCTGACCACCTCAAAATGTCAAATGCAAGGACGAGGGGTGTGGGCATTTTTTGGAGGCACTTAAGATTTTGCAGCTTATTGCCCTTGCATGTAAAGCAGGCCCATCCCACTAACGGTAGGGAACGGTGTGGGGTGCCCTCTCTCTGTGCTAGGCTTTTGTGTGATGTGAGTACAGTGTTACACTGGGCAGTTTGGTTATCTGATGTGAATATTTTGATGTACAGGGAAGGGACCTGAGATAGTTTTTACCACAGAGAAACAGAGGGCGAGAACGCTGCTCAGCAAACAGACAGTAATCAGGGTGTAATTATTGCCAGAGAGTGAGGCCAAGGTTCTGTTTTCCAGCTCCCCATCCATCTTGTAGTTTTTCTAAATTTGGCTTGGCTTCCCAAATAATCTGATTTGCACATTCCGTCTTTGTGTTTTCTCTAACTATTTTTAGAACCTTTGATTTGGCCTCGTTGGCAGCTGCTCTTCCTCCCAATGCTTGAACTACTTCCAGTTCCACAGTCGGATGAGGCAAGACTTGGCAGCTGGGAAGCCATCCTCTACCCACTGCCATTCCCTGATTTACTGAAATGGGTGGCTGTAGGCTCAGTGGGCACCCACTTGCCCGCAGTTAGCATTCTCCACAGGAACGCTCCACAGAGGCTTTCTCACACCATGTTAGAGCTCAAGTCACATTCTGTGAATGCAATACTTAGCAATGTGCAAAGGGCACCCAAGAAGTCTTCCAGAAAGCACATGATAGTTCTCAGGTTCTCTTTGTAGGTGTGGGCAAAAGCAGGACTCCTGATTGTCTCCATGGCAAATAAATACATGGTTTTTGCAGAGCTTTCAATACTGCTTTATGATCTTTCAGCCATTCTTGAGGTATTCCTTCTCTAAATCCCAACATTGGTTGGAGACTGCCTAGATTCAAATCCCAGCCTTGCCACTTACCACCTATGTGACTGTAGCCTCTCTGTGCCTCACTTTTCTCTTTTGTAAAACGGGTATGATAATCATAGTATTTACCTCTTGGTGTCATGAGGATTGTATGAGCACGCCATGTGCAGTGCCTGCCTTGTTACACCCACTGGGGTGTTAGCTGCTGCTTGTCCCACACCTTTGCAGCGCTCAGCAAGTTCCCACCTCAGCCTTGACTTCACCTTCTCAGGCGACAATGTTGCTGTCTTCATTACTGAGGAAATAGAGGCTTTGGGTACAAATGATCTCAATTCCCTTCCACTTCACACATTTATATTTCATGAATTTTTAACCCCTTCTTTCCTGTCTCAAAGGACAAATGGCCCCTCCCCTTTGCAGCACTAGCACTTCTACCTATGGCATTGGACTCTGCCCTTTTGTCTCTAAGTCTGGATCTCCAGGGTGTCCCCATGCTGTGTTGCTCCTTCTCTTCACAGCCATACTTCACGACTGCAAAAGAAATGGTGAGTAAAACACATTCGTGGTGGAAAAACAGCACAAATAAATGAGAATTAGAAATCACCCAGAATCCCACCTAACTGGTCCCCTCTCCAATCCCTTCTTCCACCCATACGAAGTGATCTTTTTGTTAATTTCATCACACCATCCTCTGCTTCAAAACCCTCCGGGGGTCATTACTTTGTACAGAATACAGTTGATTACTGGGGTTCTTTGTGACCCACCCCGAGTCTGCCTGCCCATCCTTCTCTCCCTCCAGGAGGCCTTTGTGACCACTGACCTTTGCTCCTGCTTTTTTTTTTTTTTTCCTACCTGATAAAATTCTACTGGCTCCAGATTAAATGCTGTCTGTTGGGTAAAGCACCTTCTGTCTCCAGACAGCCGCAACTGGCTCCTGTGTGCTCTGTTGCACTGTGCACGGATCTCTAATAAAGCACGTATCACATGCTAACACCTGCACGGCTTCCAATTTGTACCGTTCTCTAGATTCATGGAATTTGGCTGTTATTGGGAGATTTCCTCTTGCTCAGCCCTCCTGGGAAGGACTGAAACATGGGTAAGAGCTCTCCTCCAGGGTTGTTTGAATAAGCATTTAACTTACATTGGGAGCCAGCATGTTGTACACAGCAACCCAATTTGCATCCGGAACGGGGCATTTGGGGGAGGCTTATCTCGCGAGGGCCTCCATCTGGGGCACCTTTTCTGATATTTCCAAAAGGTGCAGGTGACTCATTGATGCCAGGTTTTCTTTCTTTCTTTTATTCTTTTCTTTTCTTTTATTAATATTATTTTTGTACATTCTATGATGTTGTTGCAGAGCAGTTGGGAGGCGGAGGGAGAGGGGAAAAGGGAAGGACATATGATGGAAGAAGGAGGAAGGAGGAGGAGCAGGATTGAGGCCTGTGGTACCCCCCTCATTCCCACAGGGGAGACGGTGGGGGGTGGGGGGGCGTCCAGCAGAGGCTTGATCATTGCTGGGCTGAGTGCAGATGTCAGGAGGGTGTGATGCCAGGTTTTCTGCTATGTGTCTGCCTTCCTGAGTTATTCAGAATCTGCCACTAATTGAACTTTAGATGAGTGATCCTCGAGCTTCAGCAGACATCAGGATCACTCAGAGGTGGGGGATGAAGATGGGAAAGGAGGACTTGTTAAAATGCAGATGACTGGGGTCCACCTCCAGAGTTTCTGATTTCCAGAAGGTCTGGGGTGTGGCCCAACAATGTGTCAAAGGCATTTCTAACAAGTCCTAGGAGATTCTGCTGCCACTGGTCTGGGGACCACATTTTGAGAACCACTGCCCTAGGAGAAAGGACAAGCTTGGGCTTGGCTTTCCAGCTGTTCTTTTCCGTTTTCTCCTTTATCTCTAAAACGATGGCTGCAGGTTTTCCATTGTTTGTTAGCATCACCACTGCTGGGTCCCATTTATTGAAACGTGTTCCTTGCTCCTCCCTGGTCCCCTTTCCCTTCCCTAGCCTGCCTATTACGAGCACCCAAAGCACAAGGTTTATGACCATGTGTATTTTTCATCCTTAGTGTTGGCAGTGACTGGCATTCGACAGGAGCTTGAATAAACGTGGAGATAATGGAGTTGGATGTCTGATTCTGGCTCTGCTATTGAACTGGTCTTTTTGGCAGTGAATTAAATACTCTCTGCTCAATTTTATTGTGGTTAAAATGAAAGAAGTGGTGCTTGACAACAGATTTGAGTTAGAGAACTGGGTACAAAAAAGTCTGCTAGGAGGGAGGTTAATTAATAACCAGTATTAATCAATAAGCTGGAGGCAGTAGCTGCCAATGATACCTGCAGCGGTCACGAGAGGCAGCAAGGAGCTGGGGTTGGGGGTGGTGATGGCTGCAGAGATGTTTCCAGAGTAGGGTGGGTCAGGTTTTGTACCCTGACCTTCTCCACAGGAACACAGCTACTGCAGGGTCCGGGAGAAAAACTCTCCCCAGAGAATTTCAGTTTGAGGAAAAAAATAAAAAAATGTGAGTCTCATACAGCTGCCCTGGCCCAGCATGTCACAGGATATTAATATAAAGGCTGACTATAAAAAGTAATACTGTCTATTTTTTCTGATTTAAAAAATTAATTCACAATTTATAAGTTGTGAAAATATAAAAATTGTCCTGAAGGACACAGTTACCTATAATCTTAACACCCAGAAAATACCGGCATTTGCATGTAAAAGTATTTCCTTTTTTTCAATGTCTTTCTCTCTCTTTTTTGGTAATATTTTGTGGTGTTTTAGACTTTATATATTTTCGGGTCATGTTTTTAAAAATTCACCTTATATTACAAACATTTTTCTGTCATTTATCAGTTTTCAAAAACACGTTTTTTTTAATTCTTATTTTTTAATTACAAAAATAATAATTATAGCAAACCAAAGGATTCAGGCATGAATATAGTTGGAAAGAGAAATTTTCTCCACTCAAATCCAGTCCCTAGAAGAAATCACTGCTAACATATTTGAGCATAGTCCGTAGTTTAAATTTTAAAGCAAAAAAAAAAAAAAACCAAACAGGCTTTTATCATTCTGCCAGCTGTTCTTAAAAATGATTTGGCATTTTGTGGGTCCTTTGTTTACTAAAAACAGTGAAAGAATGATTTTTCACAGCTACTCAGTATCCTACTATTGAACATTCACAAGCCTTGGCAGTTCTGGTATCTAAAGAATGCTGAAATGAACATCCTAATACATACTTTTTTATTTGTAAAAAGCTCTTGGACACTAAGCAGGTCCGTATCAAGCACTCACATTGCAAATAGGGCTGTTGGTGTTGGTGTCGCCTTGCCTCCTGCCTCCACCCATCTCCAGTCAGCCTCTCAGGTCGCTTTGGGGTAGGCACAGTCCACAGTGGGTCACTGAGACCAGCTCCCCTTGGCCATGACTCAGCGGTGGCATCTCCCCAGAAGGAGAAGTTCTGAAGAACTCAGAGTTGCATAAATGAGCTGGAGGGGGAGGGGGTTCCTAGCGTCCACTGCTGTGAATACCCAGGGCTGGGTGTGGCATGGGGTGGGGAGGAAGTGGGCCCTTCTCCCTCTGAAGAGGAAGTCTTCCCCCTCCATCTGTCCTCCAGAGCCACACTAGAACAGATAGCTTTGGGACATGAAAAATGCACAGTTATCAGGATGATTAAGGTGGAGGACAGTGTTATTGGCCCTCTTGGAAAGGTCAGCTCAGCTGCAAAGAGAAAGCAATAGAGACAACAGACTGAAGGCTTTGGGAACGGGGGCCCACAGAGCTTCTTGGATGAGAGCAGCAATGTGTGTCATTTCACATGACAGGAAAAGGCTGGAGAAGGTTCATGATTCACTGAGAGCAAGTTGGAAGTCACATCCTCCCACGATGTGCAGTGATAAGGGAGGAATCTTGGGTCCTCGAGGAGCACAGCTGATGTGTGACTACTCCAGGCCAGGCACGCAGGCCAGGGCCCAGCAGCCACCACTCATTTCCTCAGGCATTTCTAGCTCTGAGATCATCCCTACATAAACTCCTTCTTGGGACGGTGCAGTGGGGAAAAGGGTCCGCTTAGGAGGAAAAGAAGAGACCATGAGGCAGGAAGGCTAATCCTTCAGATACAACTGGGTGTTTACATTGTGGCAGGTGCCCAGGATAGCAGCTCTTCAAAGGCTCTTGGGACATGAGCTTGCTGGTCACAAGTCTCTAAAAGCTTTGGGCTAGACCTATGTATCAGTCAGGCCTCAATTAGAGAAGCAGACCACTAGGAATATATATATGTCTGTGCAACCAAGTATATATGTGTATCATATGTAACATATTATTATTTACATATTTATATTTAGAAAATTTCTGTAATTGGTAAGGTCAAACCCCTGCAAAAATTTTTTATGTGTATATAGATATATATACAAATAATATAATATTATATATTTATAGAGACATTTCCCACAATTTATTAATAAGGTAAAATCCCTGCAACACATTTTCATATATATGTGTGTGTGAGTGTATACCCACACATACATATGTATATACACACACACATATATATTCATGTGGATGGAAAGTAGAAGACAGCAAGAACAAGCTGGAGCCCACAGGACAAGCTGAACCCCTACCAGGCTGCACTGCCTCTGGCCTGGGTGGCATGGGCATCCTGCAGAAGCTGAGGCTCTTCATCAAGGAGTGAAACATGTACCTGGCCTGGAGTTGCAGCGGTTGAGGAAGGATCTAGGGAAGGCAGCGCGGTTGCAGGCCTGACCCCTCCAGCACACCCATGAGCTGAGCCTGCTGCTGTCTCTGCCCACAAATCTACAGGAATCTCCCTTGTGGCCCTCCCCAACCAGAGATACACAGGAAAGGAAGTTCTACGCACTGTAATTCAGCCCAACCAGGTTGACATATTACAAAGCTGCCACAGTCCTCTTCTTGATCACTTGTCACTCATAAAATCTCCAGAAACCAGACCTAATCTCCAAATGAAGACAGTATCAAAGTCATACTTCCACTTAACGTAATACAACTAGCCAGTGTACACACAGAAACACTTTAACTCTTTCTCAAAAAGAACATATATAATCCTTTTTGACTTTGGGAATATTCATTCTACTCCTAGGAGATCCATGCTTCCCCTTTTGTATCCTCTACATTAAATACTGAGGTATAAAGTTAACATTTTTGAACACACTTTATGTAAGATGATAAGGGGAAGAGAGGAAAAGAAGAAAGAATATTTGCTTAATACATACACAAACATTCACTCCAAAATAAGGAATAAACGTTCATAGCTATTACAGTCCTCTATGTGAACGGGCACCAGGGTGTAGCTGGTACTTATAACCACCTTCTTCCACTACCCACCCCGTGCTCCCTTTGCCTTCAGCAAGCACCTCAGCTGGCCATGGTTCCTTGTCTAGAGGGTGGCCCAGAGCTCACCACTGAAGGGTCAGGGTGATCAGTAGTCCTGCCTCAGTCAGGATGTTGAGTTTAATCACGGGGCATGGGAATACGAACAGGTGCCCCAGAGGATCTTCTGCATTCCAGACATACTTCTTGCCCCTCCTGTGTGGTAGTAGTTTCCCCCTGATAGGCAGGATTAATTTTCCCAGCCTCTTCAGGAACCCTCTTTTTGGCTTGTTGATTCACTGGCACAAGGAGCCCAAAATGGCCAGATAGAAGTCTCAAATTCCAGGTCAATGGAGTCATTGCTGTGCTGTTAGTGGAAGCATTTCTCCCTTTGGAACTAGGACCATTAGTCCAGCAGATCCTAAAGCTGAGGGGACAGGAAGCAAAATTTTGCTAGTGGATCACTAGGGGTAATAGTGAGTGGTGTCATTCACATTTCCAGTGCTTGATTCCCAAACCTGTGAATCCCAGATGTGGGAAAGATTGCACCATATATTGGAGCATAACTCTAATATCCTGGAGGGCATTGCCACACTTCTTCAATGTGTTGCCACCTACCTAGTGCTGTAACAGAGTCTTCAAAAGGCCATTCCATCATCCTGCCAAGCCAGCTGCTTCAGGATAATGGGGAACATCATATGACCAGGGAGTTTCATGAATTCCATGACGGGCCCATTGTTATACTTCACTTTCTATGAAGTGAGTTCCTCGGTCATAAGTAAGGCTGTTTAGAATACCATGAAGGTAGATAAGGCACTCTGTAAGTCCTCAACTAACAGATGATAGTTTTGGCAGAAGCATTGCAGGCAAAAGGGCAAATCTGTATACAGGTTGAGCATTCCTAATCCAAAAATCCAAAATCCAAAATGCTCAAAAATCCAAAAATTTTTGAGCACTGACATGATGCTCAAAGGAAATGCTCATTGGAGAATTTTGGATTTCAGATTTTCAGATTAGGGATGCTCAGCTGGTATGCATTCTGCAAATATTACAAAATCTGAAAACATCTGAAATGAGAAATATCTCTGGTCCCAAGCATTTTGAATAAGGAATACTCAACCTGTACAGAGCAAGTGGCTAAGAACAAAATATTCTCTCTGCATAATGGAAGTGGTCCAAGGCAATCAACCTACCACCCAGTCCTCCTGAGGAATGGTGCCATATCAGGGGTTCAGTGTTGGTCTTTGCTATTGGCAGATTTAGCACCAGCAGTGGCTACAACCAGATTGGACTTCATGAATAGAAGTCTCTGTTCCTGAGCCACAGGGCTACTTTGTTCATGAGTCCATTGGCCAATGACAGGAGTGGCTGGGGAAAGAAGCTAACTGGGAGAATGGGTCATCCTATCAACTTGACTATTAAATTCCCCCTCTCATGAGGTCACATTTTCGTGAGCATTTGTGCATGAGGTAACAATTTTTCACACCCCATTTTCATTTGGAGAGTCCTATCCACATATCTCTCCATAGATCTTCTTGCCATTAATCTTCCAACCTTGTTTCTTCTAAGTCCATGAACATCCAGCCAAAACAATGGCCACAGACCATGAAGCATTTTAGACCCGTACTTCTGGCCATCTCCCCCTCTAAGCAAAATGAACAATCAAGTGCCCTTCTCCAAGTTCTCCTATTGGGAGTATTTCCCTTTCTCGCTTTCATTTTGGCCCATTCTAGTGTGGGGTCATAGTGCTGTAGCCACAACTGTCACGTGCAAAACCATCTGTAAACCAGGCCTGTGGGTTTTGGTCCCTATGCTCAATTGTTCGTAGGTACAGGTTGAAGGAGAGAAAGCAATACAGCAGATATAGTGGGGAAGAGGATCTGGGCCACTTCCTCATGCAGCTTGTGTCCTCAGGACCAGCCCATGTCTGATCGCATGTATGCCACATCCATTTGATGATGGAGTGCTGCTGTGAATGCTGAAATTTATGGCTTGATGGGTCAGACAACCCTCAGTTCATGCTGGGTAGTTCAGGTCACACAACAACTTGGTATCCCTTGTTCATTTTGTCCCTACTAAGGCTCAGTAGTAAGCCCAGAACTATTGTTGTTTCTAAAAGGAAAGTAGTTACCTGCAGTAGACTGCATGGCCATGGCTTTGCTCAAAAATTCTAAGGATCTACACTGTAATTCACATATAGGTGCCTTCGAAAGGCTCCATATATCATCACCTTCCACCACTGAGACTTCATGGATGCTTAGATGTGTGGGTTATGAGGTACAAGTAGCTGAGCAGCCTGCATTATAGCCTGGTCCTGCTTTAGAGCCTTCTCTTGTACACACTCAAAACTGGCAGCTTTTTGGGTCATTTGGTAAATGGGTATGTATTGTCTCCAGAATCCAGAGGCCCACTATGTATTGTGCCTCTCTCCTAGTGGTAGGGTGGGCTTGATACAGCAACTTGTCCTACACCTTGAAAGAGATGTCTCAACATGCCCCAGACATGAAATTTCATTATGTTTTTGTGGAGCTTATTTCCTAACCCTGATGCAAACATTGCCTCAATGTGCCTAAAGTTGCTCACCAGGTCCAATCAGCATAATATCATTAATGAAATGGGCCAGCATGATGTCCTGTGGAATGGAAAGGTAGTCAGAAGTTAGTAAGTTAGTGCTAGTTCAGACCCCGTATCCCATAAGCCCTGAAAAATCTGATTGTTTCTCCTTTCCCAAGGCAGAGTCACCCTGGTAAATTGCCACAGGTCCTTTTGGGAAAGATTGGGAGGTACGTACACAGTATAAATTTTGACAGTATAGCAGGGTCCTTCTTGAAGGACTCACAGACTCTGAGTTGGTTAATTGATTCGAGACTGGAAATTGGAAGAAAGGGGAGACTTCTGATCAAGATGGCAGAATAGATGGTACCCAGCATCACTGTCTCTCACAATCAAGCAATTTACAATTATTAAAAAGCAACGACTGCCAAGCTGGGGCCACTAGAGCTCAGGGGAAGAGGAGGAAAGGCCTAAAGAGTTCATGAAGGCAGGAGAAGCAGCAATGAGAGAAAGAAAGGACCACTCCAACCATTTCGAGCCCTGACCACTTTAGGGCTGGTCCTGGTGAGCACATGGAGCAAGAGCTGGCAAAAGCCACAGGTGTGCCCTTTGTATGAAGTTGCTTGGAGGCTGCAGAGGAGAAGAGGGCCTTGGTGGCCTTCAGGCCAGCAAGATCACTTACAGGATTCCTGTGGAACCACATAGGAGTGAGAATCCATAGACAACTGAAAAAAGGAGCCACTCAGAAGCTGGTGAGTGATCTCAAAGGACCAGTGCACTGCCTGCCTCATGCAAAGTGTTTGGAGTGTGGGGAGTGGGGGAAATGGACCCACTGGGGGAACACTGGGCACAGCATGGACAGCTGATCTGCCTCCCAATCAGAACAGGCCCACTCAATGGAGACTAGTCAGGAATATAGAACTGCAGTGGTGCAGTTTGCTGAAAAGACTCAGGCCCAGACCAGAGTTTCCACACAACACAGGTATACCAGAGCTCACAAGACCCAGAAGTGCTTACAAGGTCAACAATTAAAACCTGAGCTGCACAATAAGCCTTCCCCAGAGAATCAGTAGCAATGAAGCAATTTAGTTTAGCTCAATTTCAAGGCTCAAGTGCTGGTTCCTATAAGAAGTTCCCCCATTTTATTAGTAAGCAAAGGACAACAAATTAGTTCCAGTGCCAAGTTTAAGTGGTGGGAGCAGCAAATAATCCAACAGAGAACTGAAAGAAAAAACAAAAACCCCACAGATCAGAGACAAAAAGTTCTAACACTAACCAGTAAAGGTCTAACACCACCAAAACCTAGAAGTACCAGAAGCCCCCAAGTGGGGTGGGGGTGGGGGACAAGGGCCTCATCCATGTCCCTTCAATGTCTACATCCAGCCCAGTGACAACCAACAGACTGCCACTGGAAGCATCCCGGGCTCCCAAGCTTGGGCAGTGGGGGGCTGAGGGCCTCAGCCACACACACAGCCACAGGGAGCTGAAGTCTGCATGCAGCCCAGCCATGACCAAGCCTCTGCCAGAAGCTCCCTAGGCTCTCCTGCCAGAATGAGGGGGATGCTATGGACATTGACCACACCCCCTTCCCACCTTCCTCCTCCTCTCACCCTATCACCCTCCCCTTTCCTCCTCTCCCTTGCTCCCAACTGCTCCACAACAACATCTTAGGATGTAAAATAATAATAATAATAATAATAAATACATATATATATATTTTAAAAGACTGGGAATTGATTAAGAGGCTGTCACTCTCATTTGGTGACTTAAGACAGACTTCTGTTCACTAGACCTAGAGCTTTTCCACTTATACAGATAAAGAAGGTGTTAATAGACTACCTATCTATTTTAGTCTAGAACTAAAATATGGTCCACTAGCCAATGCCGAAGATTTCTGTGAATCCGACTTTTTTATTACTGCTTTGTTCTGATGTCACTTGTCCCCTGACACCCCAGAATCTTATCATTTAGGAATTGCATTTAGGAATCATAATTTTGTCACAGTTTACACTATAATATCTGACCTATGGAGAAGAGCAACCACAGAACTCTTCAAGGATGATGGGAGAAGGGGTTCTCTCATGAATTTATCATAGTCTTGGTGAGGGGTGTGTCCTCTGGATCCTTCCAGAATGAATGAGTAGGTCTTACATGGTCAATCCATTCTAAAATTCAAATCTTATTAGGTCTTTGAATACTCTCCTTTACAGTACACCAAGAAGTTATGGCATTACAAGTGACATCACCAACATGGTGGAATAGACAATCCCAAGTGTCACAACCCCCCACCCCCCAAACAGAACAGTATACAACTATGAAAAGCAAAAACTGCCATCTTGAGATCACTGGAAACTGGGAGAAGGGGAGAAAAGATCTGAGGAGTCTGTGAAGGTGTGAAAGGCTGTAGGGAGTGGGAGGAAGGAACATTCTGACCATTCCAAGCCATAGCCACTTCCAGGGATGGCACAGCACAGTGCAAGGAGCATCTATCACCACATGTAGCAGCTACCAGGAGACAGCAAAGCAGCAGCAGTGCCCTTTGTTTGAAACTACTCAGAATCTGCAGGGGAGAAGGGTGCCTCAAGTGCAGCATTTTATCTCCCAGGCCAGTAAAGCTACTTGCAGGCCAGTAAAGCTACTGGGCCCACATAGGAATAAAAGGCCACAGCCAACAGGAGAAGGAAACCACCCAGGGGTCACTGAGTCATCATGGGGGACTTGTGTGTGGCTTGACCCATGAGAAACATTTGGAATGCTGGGGTGGGCAGGGGGCTGTCCCACCAAGGGAGTTTTGGGGCACATCATTGGCAGCAAATCTGCCCTCAGGCTTGGGCACCACACAGTGGAGACTTGTCTGTGTGATATAACTGCCAGAGGGTTTCCTGCAGAGGTCACAGTGGGAAAGACAGTCCTGGGCTGGAATTTCTGGTCAAATGTGTGAGCATCCTACATTACTAGTTCATGTAAAATCTAGTTTGCACAAAAAAGTCTTCTCCAGTTCAAGAAACAGCAACAAAGCAGCAATTTAGCTCAGACACAGAGCTCAAGTCTTGGTCCCTGAAGGAAGTGTCCCTTTAATTTGGGAATTAACCACAGGACAGAAAATTAGTTTCAGTACAATAGTTAAGTAGTGGTGGTTGTTACTAATCTACCGCAGAATGGAAAAACAAAACAAAACAAAACCCATAGACCAGAGACAAAGTTCTGATATTAACCAGTAAATATCTTCTAATACCAATAAAGAACACCTATAAAACCTGAAAAAGGTAGCCATCTTCTCAAATGTGCGAGCATCAATGTAAAGACACAAAGATTAAGAAAGAACAGAGAATGTTACACTGTCAAAGGAAACCAACAAAGCACCAGCAGTGGACCCAGAGGAACAGTGGATTTATAAAATGTCTGACAGAGAATTCAGAATAATCCTCTTAAAGATGTTCAGAGAGTCACAAGAAAATACAAAAAGAAAATTAAATGATATCTGGAAAACAATCTAGAAGCAGAACAAAAGACATGACAAAGAAATAGAGTGAAATGAAAAAAACAAACAGAAATACTAGAAATAAAGAAAATGGTATCTGTGCTGAAAAAAGCTCAGCAGAAAGCTCCAACACCAGACTAGATCAGAGGAAAGTATTATTGAGCTCAAAAATGAAACATACAAAGTTATGCAATCAATGGAGCAAAAGAAAAAAGAATAAGAAACAATGAAACAGAATAACAGCAATTATGGGACTCCTTCAAGTGAAATAACCTCCACATAATTAGTATACCCAAAGGAGATGAAAAAGGAGACCTAGAGAGCATATTTAAGAAAATAATGGCTGAAAATTTCCTCAAGTATGGAGAAAGATGACAGCATCCAGGTACAGGAAACTCAGAGGTCACCAATCAAATTGAATTCAAAGAGGAACACCCCAGGGCACACCATAATCAAATTATCAAAAACCAAAGAAAAGAAAGAATACCGAAAGTGGCAAGAGAAAAGAAACACATAACGTTCAACAGAGTCCCAGCAAGACAGTCAACGAATTTCTCAGTAGAAATCCTACAGGCCAGGAGACAGTGAGATGATATATTCAAAGTGCTGAAGAAAAAACTGTCAACCAAGAATTCTATATCTAGCCAAATTAACCTTCCAATGTGAAGGAGAAATAAAGTCTTTCTCAGACTAAGAAAACGGGAATCCATCCACACTAGACTTGCCTTACCAGAATTGCTAAAGGGAGTTCTTCAAGCTGAAGGAAGATGATGCTAAAGTCTACCAAAAATATTTGAAGGCATAAAACTCACTAGTAAAATAAGTTATCAGATAATCTCAGAATACTCTAATGATGTAAGAGTGGTGAATAAATCACTTGTACCTTACTACGAGAACTAAAGAACACACCCAACAAGATAATAAATTCAACAACCATATACGAGATAGGCAATATTAAAAGATGCAACTTGAAATAACAAAATGTCAAAAAGTGGGGGAGAATGACATCAAAGAGCAGAGTTGACTTTGTTTTTTTTCTCTTTTTAGCTATCAAAGTTATGTTATTTTTAGTTTAAATTACTCTGTTATAACTATAACATGTTTTTTGTAAGCCTCAAGTAACCGTAACACAAAAACTTATCAGACATACAGAAAATACATAGTGAGAAATCAAAATATACTAATAGAGAAAACCACTCAACACAAAGGAAGACAAGAAGACCAGAAAAAAGGATCTCCAGAACAACCAGAAAAAAGTAACAAAATGGCAATAAGTCCCTATATGTCAATAATAACCCTAAATGTAAATAGATTAAATTCTCCAATTAAAAGATATAGAGTATCTGAATGGATTATAAAACAAGAACCAACAATATACTGCCTATAAGGAACTCATTTTGCCTATAAAGACACACATTGACTGAAAGTGAAGGGATGGAAAAAGATATTTCATGCAAATGGAAACCAAAAAATGAGCAGGAGTAGCTACACTAATATCAGATAAAATAGTCTTCAAGCCAAGGAAAGTAAAAAGCATAAGGAAAGTCATTATATAATGTTAAAGGATTAATTCAACAAGGCAATATAACAATTCTAAATATATTTGCACCCAACACTGGAGCATCCAGATATATAAAGCAATTACTATTAGACCTAATGGGAGAAACAGACTCCAACACAATAATAGCTGGAGACTTTAACACTCCACTCTCAGCAAAGAACAGATTATTCAGACAGAAATTTAACCAAGAAACATCAGAGTTTAATCTCTACTCTAGGTTGATTGGATTTAATGAAAATTTAGAGAACATTTCATGCAACAGCTGCACAATACACATTCTTGTCAGCAGCACATGGGACATTCTCTAGAATAGACCATATGTTAGGTCACAAAACAAGTTTCCACAAATTAAAAAAAAAATGGAATCATATCAAATATCTTTTCTGACCACAAAGAAATAAAACTAGAAACCAATAACTGAAGGAACATTGGAAATTGTATAAATACATGAAAATTAAACAACATGCTCCCAGTGAATGAGTTGAAGAAGAAATCAAAAGGATATTAAAAAATTCCCAGAGACAAATGAAAATGAAAACACAACATGCAGAACCTATGGTATACAACAAGCTCAGTCCTAAGAGGGAAGTTTATAGCAATAAATGTCTACATCAAAAAAGAAGAAAGACTTCAAATAAACAACCTACCATTACACCTCAAAGAACAAGAAAAACAAGAACAAACCAAACCCAAAATCAGAAAAAGAGAAATAACCAAGATCAGGAGTAAATAAATGAGACATTAAAAAAATAAAAAAGGTCCACAAAACGAAGAGTTGACTTTTTGAAAAGATAAACAAAATTGATAAAACTTTAGCTAGAATGACAAAGAAAAAAAAAGAGAAGACTCAAATAATTAAAACCAGAATGAAAAAGGAGACATTACAACTGATACTATGAAATATAAAGAAACATGAGACTACTATGAACAACTATACACTACCAAAGTAGAAAACCTGGAAGAAATGGATAAATTTTTGGACACATATAATTACCAAGGTTGAATCATGAAGAAACAGAAAACCTAAGTAGACCAATAATGACTAATGAGATTGAAGCGTTAATATAAAGTCTCACAACTATGAAGACTCCAGGACCAGACGTCTTCACTGCTGAATTCTATCAAACATTTAAAGAATAGAATTTTTCTCAAAGTCTCACAAAAAATTGAAGAGGAGGGAATACTTCCAAACACATTCTATGAGGCCAGAATTACTCTCATACCAAAACCAGAAAAAGACACAACAAAAGCAGAAAACTAGACCAATGTCCCTAATGAACATATATGCAAAATTACTCAATAAAATTCTATTGACCTAAATCCAACAACACATTAAAAAAATTATTCACCATTATCAAGAGGGATTCATCCCTAAGATGCAAGGATGTTTCAACATATGGAAATCAATAAATGTGATATATCAATTAACAGAAGGAAGAAAAATAAACCATATAATCATTTCAGTAGATGCAGAAAAAGCATTTCATAAAATCCAACACCTCTTCATGATAAAAACACTGAACAAATTAGGTATAGAAGGATAAACCTCAATGCAATAAAAACCATATACAACACACCCACAGCTAAAATCATTTTGAATGGACAAAAGCTAACACATTTCCCCCTAAACTCTGGAACAAAACAAGGATGCCCACTTTTTCCACTCTTATTCAACATAGTACTGAGAGCTTTAGACAGTGCCATATGGCAAGAGAAAGCAATAAAGGGCATCCAGATTGGAAAGGAGGAAGTCAAACTAAACTTATTTGCAGATGGTATGATCATATACATAGAAAACCCTGAAGACTACACTAAAAAATTACTTGAACTAATCAACGAGAGGGGCAGCATACAAAATCAACACACTAAAATCAATAGTGCTCCTATATACCAAAAACAAAATACCAGAGGAAGAAATCAATAAGATAATCCCATTCACAACAAATAAATAAATAAATAAATAAATAAATAAATAAATAAATAAATAAATAAATAAAACACCTAGGAGTAAGTTTAACCAAGGTGAAAGACCTCTTCAATGAAAACTATAAAACATTGGTGAACAAAATTGAAGATGGCACAAGTAAATAAAAAGATACCCATGTTTGTGGGTTAGATGAATTAGCATCATCAAAATGTTCATATTACCTAAAGCAATCTACAAATTCAATGCAATCCCTATCAAAATACCAATGACATTCTTCACAGAAACAGAAAAAACAAACTTAAAATGTGTATAAAACTACAAAAGTCCCTGTATAACCACAGAAATTTTAAACAAAAAGAACGAAGTTGGAGGCATCACACATCCTGATTTCAAAATGTACTGTAAAGCTATAGTAACCAAAACAACATGGTACTGGCATAAAAAGAGACAAATTGGCCATTGGAACAGAATAGAGAGCCTAGAAATAAACCCATGCATCTACAGCAAACTGATTTTCAACAAAGGTGCCAAAAATATACAAAGGCTTTTTATGTAAAAGACAGCCTCTTCACTAAATGGTACTGGGAAAACTGGATATCAACATGCATTAAATTGATACTAGACTCCTCTCACCACACACAAAAAATCAACTCAAAATGCATCAAAGACTTAAATTTAAGACCCAAAACTATGAAACTACTAGAAGAAAACATAGAGGAAATGCTATAGAAAATGGGAATGGGCACTGACTGCTTTTTTGAACAAAACTACAAAGGCACACGCAACTAAAGCAAAAATAAACTAATGGGACTACATCAAACTTCTGTATAGAAAAGGACACAATCAACAAAGTGAAAAGACAACCTACAGAATGGGAGGAAGTGTTGGCAAACTACACATCAGACAAGGGGTTAATATCCAGACAACTCAACAGCCAAAAATAAAATAAAATAACCTGAACAGACATTTCCCAAAAGAAGACATACAAGTGACCAACATGGATATGAAAAAATTCTCGACATCACTAATCATTATGGAAATGCAAATTAAAACCACAATGAGATATCATTTCACTCCAGTTAGAATGGTGATTATCAACAAGATAGAGAATAACAAATGCTGGTGAGGATGTGGAGAAAAGGGAACTCATACATTGTTAGTGGGAATGTAAATTGGTACAGCCATTGTGGAAACCAGTATGGAGTTTCCCTAGAGAACTAAAAACAGATCTACTTTACAACCTATCTATCCCACTACTGAGTATATACTCAAAGGAAATGAAATCAATATATTGAAAAGATACCTGCACTCCCATGTTCATCACAACACAAGTCACAATAGCCAACAGATGGAATCAACCTAAATGCCCACCAATGGATGAATAGATAAAACAAACAAACAAACAAACAAAAAACTGGTATATATACACAATGAAATACTATTCAGCTATTTAAGAAAATGAAATCCTGTCATTTGCAGCAAAATGGATGGAACTGGAGACTAACATTGTATTAGTCCGTTTCTGTTACTTATAACAAAATACACAGAACTGAGTAATTTTTAAGAAAATGAAATTTATTGCTTACAGTCTCTGAGGCTGGGAAGTCCAAAGTCCAGGAAACATCCCGTGAGGGTCTTGGTGGTGGCAACAGTGACACAGGGATCTCACATGGCAGAGCACAGAGAGAGACTAACTTTTCACATGCTCTCCTTTTAAAGCCCTCAGAACCACATCCATGATCACCATTATTAATTCATTCACTGGAGCATGGTCATCTGAATCCAATCACCTCTTCAAGGTCCCACCTTTCAATTACCATAGTAGGATTTTCCACCCTCTTAACACTGCCATAGTAGGGACCAAACCTCCAACACTTTAAACTTCGGGGAGATACAATTTGATCCATTACTTTCTGCCACTGGCCCCCCAAAACTCATGTCCTTTTCACATACAAATACATTCATTTCATCCCCAGAGTCTTAACTTGTTTCAATCCAAAGGTCAAAAGTCCCTTCTGTGAAATCAAAACAAGTTACTTACTTCCAAGGTACAATGGTGGGAAAAACAAAGGGTACATATTCTCATTCAAAAAGGGAGAAATATACTGAAAGAAAGGGGTAACAGGTCCTAAGCAAGTCAGAAACCCAGCAGGGCGAGGCATCAAATCTTAAACCTGAAGAATGATGTACCTTGCTTGACTCCATGTTCCACATCCTGTGCACGCTGGTGTGGGGATTGGGCCCCCAAGTCTTCAGGCTGCTCTACTTCTATGGCTTTCCTGGTCTGAGGCCATGCTTCAGTTCTCACAGGCTGGTGTGGCATGCTGGTAGCTCCACAGGTCTGGGGTCTCCAGGGTGGTCCTGCTCCCATGGCTCTACTAGGCATAGCTGTAGTAGGGTTTTTTCTGCTGCAACTCCAACCCCCATTTCCTTTCCTCTTCACATTGCTCTAGCAAAGGCTCTATCTGCCCCTGTGACAGAGCTCTTCCTGGGCCCCCAGGCTTTTCCATACATCCTTTGAAATCGGTGTGGAGGCTCCCAAGCCTTGACAGCTCTGACATTCTGCATGTCCACAGACTTAACACCTCATGGATGCCACCAAGACTTCTGGCTCGTATTTTCCAAAGCTGTGGGTCCAGCCACACCTGGGGCCAATTTATTCATGGCGGGAGCAGCCCAAGCAGCTGGGGTGCTGGTGGCCCTGGGCAGCAAGCCCATGGAGGGCACCTCAGGTTGGTTTCCCAAGACCATCCTGTCTCCCTAGCCCTGTGGGCCTGTAATGGAAGATGCAGCCTCCAAGATCTCTGAAATGCCTTCAAGGTTGTTTTTCTCTTGATAATTCCTTTCTTCTGTACTCATCTCCTTAGCAAAGGGCCCCTGGGTTATACCCTGCTTTTGTGGCCAGGCTGAAAGTTTTCCAATTTTTTGTCCTCTGCTTTCTTTTGAATTATAAATTTTGGCTTTACTTCATGCCTTTTCTGCCATAACACAGCATAGGCTGTTGTAAATAGCCATGCAGCTTCCTGAATGCTTTGTTGCTCAGAAATTTCTTCTGCCAAATACCCTGGGTCAGCACCAAAACTTTTGGGTATGAAGAGAATGCAGTTAAGTTCTTTGCCAGTTTATAGCAAGGGTGATCTTTGTCCCAGTTACCTATAAGTCCCTTCTCATTTACATCTGAGACCTCCTCAGAGTGGACTTTACAGTCCATATTTCCATGAACATTGTGGTTACCACTATTTAACCAGTTGCTAAAACATTCCAAACTTGCCCTAATTTTCTTGTTTTCTTTGGAGTCTTCCAAACTCCCCCAATCTTTGCCTAACACCCAGTTCCAAAGCTGCTTCCACATTTTCAAGTATTCATTACAAACAACACCCTGCTTCTCTGGTACCAATTTTCTGTATTAGTCCATTTCTGTTGCTTATAACAAAATACCTGGAACTGAGTGATTTATAAGAAAACAAAATTTATCGCTTACAGTTTCTGAGGCTGGGAAGTCCAAACTGTAGGAAACACATCTGGTGAGAGTCTTGGTGGTGGCAACAGTGACCCAGGGGTCCCATATGGCAGAAAATGGTGGAGCAGGGAGAGACTAATCTCTATACTCTCTCTTTTTAAAGCCCTCAGAACCACTCCCATGAACACCATTATTAATCCACACATTAGGGCATGGTCATCTGAATCCAGTCACCTCTTCAAGGCTTCACTTTTCAATTACCATAATATGATTTCCCCCCCTCTTAACACTGACACAGTAGGGAGCAAGCCTCCAACACATTAAACTTTGGGGGGACACAATTTGGTCCACTACAGTCATGTTAAATGAAGTAAACCAGGCACAGACAGACAAATCTAAAAAAAAAGAATTGGTTCTTCCAGAAGGATAGAATAGAAAGAATAACAGTCACCAGAGGTTGGTGGAGGGAGGGGGGAAGGGAAATGGAGGACCAACAGGTTTGAAACTATGCTATCTACTCTAAGTGAATCATCTTGCAGTATATGCATGTATTGAAACAATGCACTGTACCCCACAGATATATACAAATAAACGTTAAAAAACTATTAAAAAAAGAAAAAGTTATGGCATTTCAATATTGTTTACTGTAGACCACCTTTAGATACATATTTTAGTTAACCAACCTAGTGTTAGAGCTATTCCCATCTCCATGAACTAAAGAATCGAATACCATCTTTCTGTTCAATGAGCGCTTGTCAATAAATTTGACCTGATCCAAGTTTGTACTTCTTTCTCATGAACTAAGCAGGAATGTAGAGGAAGTGGAGGAGAAAGCTAGGATAGAGAATCAACAGGATTTAATGAACTTACTGTTCACCATTTACATCATGACACACATTCTGTGGGGGCCCCAAGAGACTGGTAAGGCACACCAACTAACTAGCAAGGCAGCTAACTTTCCCCTTAATTAGCTTATCCTTGCATCATCAGCTTGCTCTTGGTTTTCAGTACTCAAGTGAGAAGATGACAGAATTGGGAAAGAATGCCGTTGTCACCTGGATTCTATTCCTGTTCCTTCCTCTTGATAGGAAGAGTAGCTCGGTATCCAGGTTCCTCTTCTTTGAATGGAGTACTGCTTTATGGAAGTTGTGAGGATTAGATAGACTGTAGTGAGCTGGGCACGTTGTAGGCATGTAATAAATAGTCGGTATCTATTTTTACCATTAGACCTAACTGGAACTAAAATCCGTCTTCATCCTTTTTGCTCAAATACTTTTGGGAGTTTTTTTGCTTTTAGTTTGCTAATTTCTCCCCATATATCCTGAATTTTGTGTAGTCAGTACACGATACCTTTCCTATCCATTTGCCATTCCTTCAAATAACTCTCTGTAGGATCTGAAATCCCAGAGTCAATCAGAAGGTGCCAAGCCTGGAATATCAAAGTATATCCATGACTGGTTTATTCCAGTGCAAACCTCAGTGTAAATGCTGCGTGACCAGTGAGTGATTTGCACTGTTCTCTGGCTTTGCTGTTGATTTTTATACTCTGTTTTCTAGTGCTTGGAAGAACAGTTCAGTGGTCATCCCATCAATGTGAGTTGTGTGTGGGGGGGAAGGGCAGTCCACTGAGTACAGGAGTCTGCACATGATATTTTCTTGCCTAATTTAAAAAAAATCTTCAAAACAATTTTTATAAATACTTATAGAATTTTTTTATAATTTTTTTTAATAATAGGTGGTGCAAGTAATTTGACTAAGGTCACACACAAAAAATCCAGGGTAGTGAAGTGCTTCAAAGCATGGGTTTTAGAGCCAATAGCCTGAGTTTAATTCTAGCTAAGGGAAATTTATCTAATCTCTTTGTGTCTTGGTTTCCTGAGCTGTAAAATGGGTGCTACTATGCCTATCCCAAAGGTTTACTGTGAGAATTAAAGGAGTTAACACCTTCCAGCCCTCTGAACAGTTCTTGGCACATTGTATACGTGCTCAGTAAGTGTTTGCTATTGAAAGCAGTCTCTTCAATGTCCTGTGGTTATGTATTATCATTGGCAGAAGCTTGGGGAAGCATTCATGGAAACTCTCTGTACTGCTTTTGCAGTGTCTTGTGTCTTAAACTATTTCAAAATAAAATGTTACATAAAACAAAATAAAACAAAAGCAAGTCTTTTGGCTCCAAAGCCTGTACCTGTCCTTCCATCATTGGGAAAAGGCGTTTATTAAAAGTTTCACTGCAGCAGCTGTTTTGGCCGAAGGATTGCAAAGTTAATCGAAGGGTGAATTTTCCAGGTTCCAACGGTATATTTGGAGAATGGTTTCAGTTACTTAGGGAGTAACTAAATAAACCTGTAAGGAAATGCAAACCTGTGGTTTAAAAATCCCCAAAGTTGAAAGCTGTGAGGAAAGACATTCTGTCCAGTTTAGTTATGAACAGGGACCTTAGCAAAAAATCCTCAGCAGCCTGTGTGATTTCATGGTTGTACATGCAACACTTGCACCACACATTTACCTTACAAACCTCAAAAGTTAGATACCTGTGTGTTTATGGCCCAAATGTCAGATAAAGCCCTATGTGAGCATGCAGAACATATGTTATAATTTGTGCATTAAACAAAGTGAGAGAAACATGAGCAAAGTATCTGGGAACATAATTTTTAAGACATTGAAAGGAACAATGCATTCAAACTTCCACAGAGCAGGTGATTTTGCTGATCCAATGTGGCACACGATGATTTTTAGAGCCAGGGCTGAGGCAGAATTATAGAGTTTTCTGACTTTTCCCACTTGCTCTTGAACTCTAGTCAGTGTTTCAGAGAATATATATTCAGACGAAAGCTCTTGGCAGTAACATCTAATCCCAGGATCCTCAAGGGCAGTGGGTGCGGGGGTTGGTTTCTCAAAGAGGGGGGCACGAGGGGCTTGAAAACTCATGTTTAAATTGTAACAATATTTATGTTTGGAAAACAAACCACAAAATCTTTTTGTAATTCCAACTAGAAAAGGCAAAGCAGAATAAAATCTCCTTGGCTGGGAAGGATGTCAAAGAAAACAGACTCTTTTTGCACATCAATAATTTTTAGGGTGATGATGAAAATTTTCACCAAAAGATGGCATGGGTTAAAAAAGACTGTTGAAGAGTTCTGGACTAAATGGTCTAACTCTTGGTTACCCTAAGAATGACGTCTTGTTTGCCTGGTTCTACTGTCTCTACCCCTCACCCTTGTCTGAGACAAACCAGGATGACTGCTAATTGTCAGCAGAAATTTTACTTCGGCATAAGTGAGGACTCAGTATTTGGAAGGGGAATCAGAGAAACATTTTTTTCCATGGATGTCTGCTTTCTCACTGGTCCAAAAAAGCTGAGTCCACTGGGCTTCAGGAAATAGCCAAAGTCTGGTTTTTAAAAATTTGGGCTCCATGAATTACAGACTACACCTGAGATTTGGCCTCCCGTCTGTGGCCTTGCTGGGCCAGCCTGGCTGCTAGGTGTGAAGCCTGCCTCAATAACTCAGGATTTGAACTGTCCTGAGTGAGGCATCTGGTCTCTCCGAGCCTCCACCTCCTGTCTGTGAGCTGAGGAGGATGAGGAGAGTTTTCCTAAGGTGGTGGTTGAAATGCTTAAATGAGATAATGTGTTTGAAGCACCCAGTGCTTTAAAAGGCATCAGTAACGTGAGCTCTACTTTTATTACTATGCTGGGGTGGAATCCGTTGATCTCTGCCCTTCTCCACCTGACACCCTCCACCCCCACTACTCCACACATATGCCAGTGTTTTCAGTCCTATCAGGGGATCTTATATAAATGTCTGTTCCGAGTGTAAATTTGTCATATGTGTAGGAAGACAGCATTAATCGAATAGAATCAGGATTAGGATGATTTAGGTATCTAATCTATAATTCAGCCATTGGTCAAGACAGAATCTGAGTATAAAAGTCCTCAACCTGGGACCTCTCTCTGGGTAAGAGGGGCAGTAGGAAGGGCTAATAACAATCCTCTACTTTGCCTGCTAATTCCTTGAGTTCCAAGTGCTATCCTGTCCAGGTTTGCTCATGGGGACCCTTCGACAACGCTAATTTTACAAAATAGGACCCTTGCTGCCCACTGCTCTTTCAGGTGGAGTTGCTTCCATCAGAGGAGAACTCAAGTCAGGAGTCTTCATCTCAGTAACAAATGGTCGGCTTCTCCGGCAGATGTTCTGGTGCCTAAATCTCACACTCCCTTCACGCCCGGGCTCAGCATTCAGTCTTTGTGTCTCCTCTCAGGGAGCGCAGCCTCTCCTGAATTGACAGCAGCTGAACTTTGTGAAAAAGTACACTTAGGGCTACTCGTGTGTGAATTTCCAACTTTTTTTTTCTCTGTGGCATTTTGTTTCTATTTCTGTGCTCTTTTTTTTTGTATTTTATGTATCCTTGTAAGCCATCTGCCATCCTTCCTGGAATGAGATGGCATGTAAGTACATATATATATGTGCATACATAAAATATATAATGATATTTGAGAAAGATATATCAACACAAATGCATCCCTCAAGGTCACTGGTATTCAAGAGTGAGGGAGAGGAAGGGGAAGGAAGCTGTATTTTTCAAGACATATGCCAGTAATCTTCTAATCTCTCCCTCCCTCCACTCTTAGGGACCCCAGGTAGTATCAGAATCATGGTGGAGGGAGGATTTATATTATGAAAAGTTTTTCCAAGTGTTTCCAACAGCTCCCACCCATGGCTGAGAGTCATGTCTCAAGGATTTCTCTGCTCTATCCCTGTGTTTGGTCAGAAAGAAGCCCACTCTGCCAAATTAGCTCATCTCTCCCTGGAAATGCCATCCCAGAGTCATGATGCAGTGTTATGTCATTGGCTTTTAGAGAGAGATAATATAAGAAACAGACAGTTGAAAGGCATTTCTGAATCTTTTGCAAAGCCTTAGATGAGGCCATTATTCATTATGTGACCAAATGTCACCCAAATAAAAATTTCTCTTCACAATCCCTTATAATATTCAGAGCTACAGAAAACTTCAACTGTCCAGGAAAACTTAAATTATTCCTTTTTGTAGATGAGGAGAATTGTAGTGCCCATCAAGCTGGCTTTTTTTTTTTTTTTTTCCATCATTTTCCAGAGGATTCTGTTCAATCCAGCAAATATTGAATGCTAGCTACTATGTTACATACTGAATTATATAGATCAAAAGGGCCAGTAGTTCTGGGCTCTGAGACCCTCACAGTCTAGAGGATACAGAGCAAAAAACATTCCATTAGTGCTATGCTTTCCTTAGGTTCCTTTTATAATGATCTTTCTTGGTTCTAGGTAGTTTCTGAAAAACTTTGTTCTCTAAATTTTTAAGTGCCCTATTGTATTTATGTAGTTTTTCCCAGTGGAAGACAGACTTTTAGAGGGGTTTTCTGCTATGTTTGTTTTTGGCTAGTTGCTGTCCTATATTTCCTACCACCCTACATCCCCTTCTCGGAGCAATGGGACTCCTCCTGCACGGCCACACCTGATTGACTGGAGGTAGCTCCTGACTGAGCTCTGCCATCAGATTTTCAGACCTGGAATATGGAGTTGGAACCTGAGAAACAAGTCAGGTGGCCTGGGGGGCTGAGGCTACCATTTTGGGGTGACTGTGATGGTAGTGAAAAAGCGAAATGAGAATGATGATCTTTGGAAGGAGAGAATTGAACTAAACACCCAGAGAGAAGCTGAAATGAAGGCCATGTGGAATAACAGAGAAAGTGAGTCTGAGCAGGAGGTGAGAAAACCATATGGGAGCCTATGAAAATTCCCTTCAGCTTGTTTCTATTTTCTCAGTGAAATGAAAGGCAAGGTCTTTGGGTGAGAGCAGGAATGGGAAGGGAGTGGGCAACTTGAGAAGAGAGAGGGTGTGGATTAGTCATCGTGGAGTAGGGGTGGGAATTGCTGATGGAACCTGGTGGGAGTGACAAACAGCACCACAGGCCCACAAGGGTTTGTGTCATGAATCTAAACTGAGCCAAGTCATCCCGTTGCATGTTTTCTCTCTGTCCACTTTCAGCTGTGGGTGTGGAGCAGGCAGAAAGTTGGATTTAACCAGGACTGGATTATCTGCCAGCTGAGTGTGACAGAGAAAGAGAGGAGCAAAGGGGTTGATTGTGTCTGTGAAGGACTGATTATAACAATGGGTTGTGGAATCTAATGAGAGAGGTTAAGGTACAAGTGGATGGTGAAATGGTGGCGGGGCTAAAGACCCCGATGTGGTCTAAGAATCATTGGTATGGGAGAACAGACAGAATCAGCTAGAGACATAAAAGACAGTGTTAGGAGAACAGAATATATGAAATACAGATTGTGGAGGGTGCAGTAAATGGTAATGCCCAATGGTGGAGACAAGCAAGATAACTGGAGATGAGAAGATCAAGAAATTAAGAGCTAAAGGTCCTGGAGGAAATCATCAGGTGTTAGACAAGAGTAGTATTTGAGGGAGAGAGAAGGAAGGACAGGGGAATAACGAAGAGACCTTTAAATGACTCCAATGAGGAGGAGCAATAGATGGCATTGAATGGTGCATATGCTTCAGAGAAGCTCTGTGTGGGGTGGGAGGTGGGGGTTGTTGTTTTTCCTACTCTTAACACACTCACTGTACACTCAGCAAAGAATATTTTACTTCTGGGGAGTAATGTGTGGGAGTTTCTCTCCACTCACAAGCAATTCTCCAGCAGACTCCAGTAGGGTCTCCTACAATTTAATTCACATCTGCCACCATCTACCTGTGAGGCAGGACAGAGTTGGGACACACCTCAGGGAAGCTGCTCATAAATATTCAGATTGGGTTGGCACTAGCAGTTCATGAACCCATAATAAGCTGATACCAGCTTAACCACCCTACCAATCAGTGTGCCTGGAACTTTGCAGATTACAAAACCTGCTGCACCCGTGCACTAGAAGGAACAAAAGTGCAGATGGCTGCTATATGACCTTCCACCCATGGAAGCTAGACTGGAAAAGACAAAGTTAAGGGAAAAGTGGCTCCACCGAGCATGACCAGAATCTTCAGAAACTCAGAGATGTATGACAGGAAGCTGATGAACCTCACATCGGCCTATCAGGCCTTAATTACTTTAGATCCTTCCCCACAGCCAAATATTCCTCCCCTTAGTTAGGACAGAGAAACATCCCCATCCCCAGAAAAACATATAGACCCTCCCCTTAGGAATCTGTGGGATGCTCCTCATTCAAGAGATGCCCACACACTCTTCTGCACAGACTTTTACTTTGTAATAAAATCCTGTTGTTTGGATGTTCTGGCTGTCTTTCCTGCTGCCTTTTCTTTTGCTAATCACCGTGATGTGAACTTCCTTGATCCTGTGAAAGAGTTTCTCCATGATTTGATGAAGAACCTGGAACTGCTGTCCAGTAACACCAACAAGAGGGCTTAGTCCCACAAGACTCCCACCACTTAAGGTACCAATGGTATGTCCCACATTGTAACCTGTACTTCTGACCAACTAGCTATGAACTGGGGCTTCCCACGACCCCCTTGTGGGACTTGATTCATTTGCTAGAGTGCCTCACGGAACTCAGATAAACAGTTTACTTACATTTACCCATTTATTGCAAAGGATATTACAAAGAATACAGATGAACAGCCAGATGAAGAGGTACATAAGTCAAGGTAATATGGGAAGGGGCCTGGAGCTTCCATGCTCTCTCCAGTTGCAACACCCTCCAGGTGCCTCCACATGTTCAGTAACCTGGAAGCTCTCCAAACCTGACCTTTGGGGTTTTTATGGAGGCTTTATTACATAGGCATGATTGATTAAATCACTGGCAGTTCCTGATCAATTTAGCCTCCAGTCCCTCTCCCCTCCCTGGAGGTGAAGGGAGATAGGGCTGAAATTCCAACCCTCTACTCACAGGGTTGGCTCCCCTGACAACCAGCCCCCACCCTGAGACGAGCCAGGAGCCCCCAGCCACCAGTCATCTCATTAGCATACAAAAGGCACCTATCACTTAAGAGATATCAAGGGTTTTAGGTGCTGTGTGCCAGGAAATGGGGATGAAGAGCAAATACACATTTCTTATTTTAAATTTTATCATCACATTTTATAAGGGGAGAATGAAGTTCTGAAAGTAGCGATGAGGTGGGGGACGGCTTTCCCACTCACAGGCTCAGTGGTAGGAGAGAAGTGAGACAAAATAGATCTATGACTTGAGAGGGCATATGTGGGGTGGGGAGGAGAGTAGAAGTGTCCTCGGGGAAGATCCTGGCTTTGTTGGAGCAAGAAGGAGAAGGAAGCCTTCAGAGAAGAGGATCCAGAAATCCTTCTTCACACTGGGAATGCAGGATAGAGGGGCTTTTGCTGCTGATGAACCATGAGTTCCAGAGGGCACAGTGAGGGAGTTAGAAGGGGTGGGGAACTGGGTTTGATTAGGAGATGTTCAGAACTTCATGGGGGTGAAAGTTCAGATAGACAGGGAAGACCTGGGACTGTGGACATCTTGTGATGACCTTGGGAAAAAGGAACATAAGGCCAAATGGGAGCAGCACTAATGGCCTCCTACAATCCTGTATGTGTAGCCCCCTTCCTGGAAGTAGGCTTTTAGATGGTAGCAGTGAGGAGGAAGCATTGGGGATGGGGTGCTTTGTGGTGCCCCTAATAGTGGCTGGGGGAGGGAGTGTGAACATAGGAGCAGGCACATGGTGCAGGCTCAACCAATCACAGACCCCACCTCTGGTCAGACATGGTCCTTAACACTGGGAACCAATAGCCTAAGCTTTTAGTTATCACTTTTCACATCTCTAGTGTAGATGCACAGTCTCTTACCCATCATTCTGAAATCCCCAAACTCTGAAAATCGAAAATTTTTACATTATGCATTTATTAGCAAAACCTGACCTGACCTGAACTAACAAGAGGGTCTATACTTCTGTTTCTAGTCTTCCTTCTCCACTATAGGTTGAAACAATGTTGAAAGAGAAAGCAAAAATAAATGCTTTTATGAAAGCTATAAACATCTGTCTTTCTTTCCTCTTTATTGCTAAATAGCATTGACATAAAATCATCTGCTCCGACTAATTATCCTGATTTGAGCATCACACATTGCACACAGATATTGTTATCCAACTCTGTACTCCACAGATATGTACAACCAACTATGTTACAATAAAAAAGAATTTAAAAATCTTATAGAAAGTTAAGTAATTTTAATTCAGACATTGAATTTCATACCTACTGGATATTCCAGGGCTGCTGGTGGCCAGGATTCCTGCCATTAGAGAAAACTGTCTTTAGAGAATAAAGGTGAAGCCAACATTTAAAGACAGCAGAGGTGAGAGGTAGGGCTAGAAAGCAGGCCTGACTATGTGGCAGTTCCTGCGTCCATTATTTTTGAGGCCAGTTCCACTTTCCCATGGTTTAATTATGCGAGCCTATAATTCCCCATCTCCTGTTTAAGCTGGTTCTAGTGTCTTATCCATACATGAAACATCAGGGGTGGCCTTCGAGGTAGACAGTATAAAGTGACACGGATCCCAGGATCTGGGGATGTTGGACATCTTAGAAGACAGGTAGCTATTAACACTGGGGCGTGTGATGGAAACTGGCAAAGTCTTCACTTCTGGGATGGACTTCAGGATGGGACTCTAGTCTTTTAGGGAGATGAGGAGTAGGAGGTGACAGTTCTAGAGGAACTGGGGTCCTAAATGAGTTCCAAGTCAAGGACTCAGGATCAAATGGAGCCACATGAAGATATCTGAGTGCTCAGCCAAGCAGGGTCAAAAGGGCTGGACCCAGAAGCACAGGTAGGGTAGCATTGTAGGTAGTCTCTGATGCGTAGAAATAAGGAGTCAATCTAAAGGACAAAATGTGGGTTGAAGCCCAATAATAAAAGTCAAGCAGCTTGTCCTTTTAAGTAGTAGTTGTCATTTGGAAGACGCTAGGAAGAGAGGGTGAATATGGTAGCATTTATAGATAGAAAGAGGATAAGCAGATGAGAAAGAAGAGCTTCAAGGAGGAATGAAGGAGATGGAGTCTGGAAGAATCCCTGAGCTGAAGAGATGGTAGATGTAGCTTCTTTTTACAGGTTATCTGCGACCTAGGTGGTGGGGTATAGAGAAAGTTTGCTAAAGGTGACAGTCTCAGCCAGCCCCCAATCGAAGCCCAGGTTATCATGGAACAGAAATGAGTCTTCTCCAAATTCCTGACTGGCACGGTTCTAAGCAAATAAGATGAGTGTTGCTCTAGGGCACTGAGTTTGGAGGTGACTTGTTATGCAGCAATAGATGACTGAAACGGGTGGTCTCCTCCTTGCAGAGCTCCTGCCTCACATCAGAACTGGCCCTAGAGCTGGTAGGGTGGGAGTAGGGCGTGGAGGAGAACAATGGTGCCTAGAAATACCTTAAAATACTCCAGCTGTGGGAGTCCAGAAGCTGGAGAATTGAGCAGAACTGACAAAGTGATCTCTGTGTCTGCAGTGGGTATCTTTTTTCTTCCTAGCAGATTTCTGTTCAGATATCCACCCCTCCTCTAGGTGATTTCTAGAAAGGTGACCCCAGGTTCCAGGGGTAGATCCTGATTATTTTAAAGTAGTAACTGATTTAGGAAGAGACATGTGACTCAGTTTTGGCCTCTGAAGCATGAGGGAATCCTCATGGGGTTGTGTGTGCTTTCTAGATCCTAACAAAGGTCTGCAAGAGAGAGTCTTTCTTCCTTTCAACATCGTCACTGTCCAGAGGATACCTTGACTGGCTATAACCGTCTTGCCTCAAGCCTGTGGATGAAGCCAGCACAGGAAGATGGAAGAAATTACAGAGATGCGGAGCTGGGACCGTGATGCAACAGGCCTGGTCCGCTTCCCACCTTTAGTTGTCTTTTCATGTGATCTGATAACTTATTGTTGAAGCATCTCAGTAAGTTGAGTTACTTGCAGCTTTTTGTTTGTTTTTAATTTATTGAGATACAATTTACATAATAACTGTGGTTTTTTTTGAAAGCTGGAAATTGTACAAGTAAAAATGTTTGCAGGCTACTTCACATCTTTAACTCAGAGGCTCTATCTTTTTGTCCATATCTTTTCCTTGCCTGATCCCCCAATACTAGTTTCTGAAATGCCTGCCATTGGGATGCAGCAAGGAGTCAGGTTGGTAATGTTAGAGCATCACAGCCATGAAGAATTATTGGATTAGGATTATTGGTACCCATCTTGAGCCAAGACAGACTTTTTGGTCTCAGTTGTTAGCTTGTGCTCCAAGTAGGTAGCACCCAATTATCTTTGCTCCCAGAGGGTTTTAAGGAGGACAGCAGATACAGATACTTCTCATGTCTCTTCCAGCTCTTCCTTCTGATACCTGACACTTTAAAAAGACAATAAAAAACAAGATACTAAATAGTAACAGGATCAAGATACTGGATAACTGTGTCTTCCAAATCTCATATTCTGTTTTTCTAGACATAATAAAAATATAAATTAGCCTTGCCCAACAATAGAAGCACCGCTGATAACACTATTTCCATCTGATATGTTCTGCTACATAGAAGTCTCCTTAATACATTCCTTTCATTATGCTCCTCAACATATTCTCCACTTGAGTATGAAACTACTGTAATATGGTGTTATAGAATGAGTAGTTATCTACCTGTAATTGTTTTCAGCTTCAACTATGTCTATAATAAGCCACTATACTCAGGTCACTAAACTCTAAATAGGTCAGAGGGTGTGGATATTTTGTATCCTTCCCACTGCTGGAAGCTTATTCTTATGGCTCACTTTGTGCTGTCTTCCCAGAGGGAGGACAGCAGGGCTGTGTTACTGGGGAGAGCCGAGACCTCTGAATGCACAGGAGCAGAAATGATCAATGGAGCATCCCCATCATCCATCACTGGAAAATCCCACAGAGGGAGAATGTTCCCTATTTTCCTTCACTGCCCTTAATGCAAGACAAATCTCATCATTCCATCTCTTTTAGCCTGTGCTGGAGCAAATGGTTTGGGGACATGTCCAATTTGAAGCAACCCATTAAGCCAGAATGGGAAATGCTGTAATCTATCCATTGTCTCTTCTTGGAGAAGTTGGATAAATGTTGCAGGTGTACATCTTAGGTAATGACTGTAACAGAGCCTTAAATAGGTTTAGAACAATAGGTCAAGGTCCTGTCTTAGAAGAGAGCCGCGGTCTCCGTTTCCACTTGATGTGATAGATAGATAGAGATATGTGTCTGCCAAAAGTTGCAGCTCTAGGCAGGCTAGTTCTTAGAACACTTAGGCCAGAGCTCTTTCCTGTGACCAGTGCTGCTTGTCCAGGAATGCTCGAGGTGAGGCAATTCAAGTGTTAAATGAAGTTCACATTTTAATCTTCATCACTCTGTTGTCACTTGCTCTTATCCTATTTCTATCCCCTTCCTTTCAACCCTAGGCCCAGTGGTCTGCAGTTTGCAGGACTTCTTCCACAGCCAACCACAGCATAGTTGGTCACTACAGCCCAGGAGCTACCAAAGGTCTAGAGGGATGAGAAATCCTAGCACCTTCCTTTGCCCATGATGCAAAGGCATTCCCTTTTAGTTCAGGTAAGCATACATTGAGTACCCCTACTGGCTAGGCTATCATAGAACACAGCCACGAGTAAAGCATGGTCCTTGTCTCAAAAACATCTCTGTCTAGGGTAAGGTTTAGCAAACTACATCTGTGGGCTGAAGACTGCCACCTGCTTTTTTTTTTATTTGTTTTGAATATTCATGGGGTTCAAAGCAGACCATTACCATATATGCCCAAGATTTGATGGCCAGATCAATACTGGCAGCATGCCCATTACCACAAATTGTGATTATAACCCATGTTCCCCACTCAATTAATTCCTGACCTCCCTCCCCATTCCCCCCCCCCACACACACACTTTGCAGTCCTATATATGTTCTCTCCTTCTGCAAGTCCAACACACAACTGTGGTCTTTCTTTCCATCCTTCTTTCTCTCTTAGCTCCCACTTATGAGTAAGGACACGCAAAATTTTTCCCTCCATGCTTTGCTTATTTCACTCAACATAAGTTTCTCCAAGCTCATCCACGTTGTTGCAAATGGAAGAATCTTATTCTTTTTTATGGCAGAGTTCCATGGTGTATATACACCACATCTTCCTTATCCATTCATCCATTGATGGACATTTAGGTTGGTTCTATGTCTTGGCTATTGTAAACAGAGCTGCAATGAACATGGGAGTGCAGGTATCCCTTTGACATGATGATTTCCATTCTTTCGGGTATATACATAGAAGAAGGATTGCTGGATTATATGATAGTTCTATCTGTAGTTGTTTGAGAAACTTCCATACTGTTTTCCATAGTGGTTGTACTAACTTACAGTCCCACCAACAGTGCAGGAATGTTCTCTTCTCTCCACATCCTCACCAGCATCTGTTATTCTCCATCTTTTTGATTATAGCAAGTCTAACTGGGGTGAGGTGATATTTCAGTGTGGTTTTAATTTGCATTTCCCTGACGATTAGTGATGTTGATCATTTTTTCATGTACCTGTTGGCCATTTGTATGTCTTCCTTAGAAAAATGTCTATTCAGTTCCTTTGCCCATTTTTTAATTGGGTTATTTGGTTTTTTTACTGTGTAATTGCTTGAGTTCTTTTTATATTCCAGACATTACTCCCTTGTCAGATGTATAGTTTGCAAACATTTTCTCCCACTCCATAGGCTGTCATTTCACTCTGTTGATTGTTTCCTTTGCTGTGCAGAAGCTTTTTATTTTGATATAGTCCCATTTGTTTATTATTTCTTTTGTTGCTTGTGGTTTTTGGCTCTTGCTCATAAAGTCTGTACCCAGACCTAGTTCCTGAAGCATTTCCCCTATATTTTCCCTTAGTATTTTTACAGTTTCAGGTCTTATATTTAAGTCTTTAATCCATTTTGAGTTGATTTTGGTATATTGTGAGAGGTGCATGTCTAGCTTCATTCTGCTACATATGGATATCCAATTTTCCCAGCACCACTTATTGAAGAGGCAGTCTTTTCCTCAATGTATGTTTTTGTTGCCTTTGCCAAATATCAGATGGCTGTATGCCTGAGGGGTGATTTCTGGGTTCTCTATTCAGCTCCACTGGTCCAAGAGTCTATACTTATACTTATGCCAGTACAATGCTGTTTTGGTTACTATGGCTTTGTAGTATAATTTGAAGTCAGGTAGAGTTATGCCTCCTGCTTTATTGTTTTTTTTTTTTTTTTGCTCAGGATTGCTTTGGCTATTCAGAGTCTTTTGTTGTTCCATATGAATGTTAAGATTGTTTTTTCCATTTCTGTGAAGAATGTCATTGGTATTTTGATGGGGATTGCATTGAATCTGTAGATCACTTTAGGTTGTATGGACATTTTCACAATATTAATTCCTTCAATCCAAGAGCATGGAATATCTTTCCATCTTTTTGTGTCTTCTGTAACTTCTTTCAGTAATGGTTTATAGTTCTCATTGTAGAAGTCTTTCACCTCCTTGGTTAAATTAATTCTTAAGTATTTTAACTTTTCATGACTATTGTAAATGTGGTTACTTTTTTGTTTTCTCTTTCTGTCAGCTCATTATTGGAGAGTATAAATGCAACTGATTTGGGGGTGTTTATTTTGTATCCTGCAGCATTACTGAAATTATTAAACAGGTCTAAGATTTTTTTTGATAGAGTCTTCAGGTTTTTCTGTATATAGTATCATGTCATTTGTAAGTAGGGACAGTTCGACTTTGTGTTTTCCAATCTGGATGCCCTTTATTTCTTTCTCTTGCCTGATTGCTCTGGCTAGTACCTCTAGTACTATGTTAAATAGAAGTGGTGAGAGTGGGCATCCTTGTCTTGTTCCTGTTCTTAAGGGAAAAGTCTTTTCCCATTCAGGATGATATTGGTGGTGGGCTTGTCATAGATGGCTTTTATTGTGTTGAGATACTTTTTTTCTACACCTAATTTGTTGGGAGTCTTTATCATGAATGGATGTTGAATTTTGTCAAATGCTTTTTCTGTGTCTATTGAGATAATCACATGGTTTTTTTCCTTGATTTTGTTGATGTGATGTATCACACTTATTGACTTCTGTATGTTGAACCGTCCTTGTGTCCCTGAGATGAATACCTCTTGATCACGGTGCACAATTTTTTTGATGTGTTGCTGTATTCTGATTGCTAACGTTTTGTTGAGGATTTTTGCGTCTATGTTCATCAAGGATATTGGTCTATAGTTTTCTTTTTTTGTTGTATCTTTGTCTGGTTTTGGTATCAGGGTGATGCTGACCTCATAAAATGAATTTGAGAGGCTGTCTTCTGTTTCAATTATTTGGAATAGTTTGAGGAGAAGTGGTATTAATTCTTTAAAGATTTGATTGAATTCAGCTGTAAAGCCATGCCATCCAGACCTGGGCTTTTCTTTGTTGGAAGATAGCTGATTACTGCTTCAATCTTGTTGCTTGTTACTGGTCTGTTCAGGTTTTCTGTCTCTTCTTGGTTCAGTCTGGGTAGTTTGTATGTGTCTAGAAATTTATCCATATCTTCAAGGTTTTCATATTTGTTGTCATATAGTTATATATAATAGTCGCTAAAGATTCTTTGTATTTCTGTGGTGTTGGTTGTAATGTCTTCCTTTTCATTTCTGATTTTTGTTATTTGGGTCTTCTCTCTTCTTTTTTTTTTTTTTTAACCTAGCTAATGGTTTGTCTATTTTATTTATCTTCTCAGAAAACCAAATTTTTGCTTTGTTGTTCTTTTCTATTGTTTTGGGGGTCTTTATTTCATTTAGTTCTGCTCTGATCTTAATTATTTCTTTCCATCTGCTACCTTTAGGTTTGGATTGTTGTTTATCAAGTTCTTTGGGGCATAGTGTTAGGTTGTTTATTTGAAGTCTTTCCATTCTTTTTCTTTTTAAATTTAATTTTATTTTGTCAATATACAATGTGGTTGATTATTGTGGCCCATTACTGAAACCTCCCTCCCTCCTCCCTCTCCCCCTTCCCTCCCAACAACATCATATCTGTTCACTTGATGTATCAACTTCAAGGAATTGTAATTGTTGTGTCTTCTTCCCCCCCCCCCAGTTTATTTGTGTATTTATTTATTTTTAGGTCCCACATATAAGTGAGAACATGTGATATTTCTCTTTCCGTGCCTGACTCACTTCACTTAATATAATTCTTTCTAGTCCATCCATGTTGTTGCAAATGGCAGTATTTCATTCTTTTTTATAGTAGAGTAGTATTCC
>NW_007729639.1:48070-49809 GCF_000696425.1 Galeopterus variegatus | reverse complement strand
TGGGATAGCTGGGTCATATGGTAGATCTATCTGTAATTGTTTGAGGAACCTCCATACTATTTTCCACAGAGGCTGCACCATTTTGCATTCCCACCAACAGGGTATGAGAGTTCCTTTTTCTCTGCAACCTTGCCAGCATTTATCATTCACAGTCTTTTGGATATTAGCCATCCTAACTGGGGTGAGATGCTATCTCAGTGTGGTTTTGATTTGCATTTCCCAAATGCTGAGTGATGTTGAGCATTTTTTCATATGTCTGTTGGCCATTCATATATCTTCCTTTAGGAAATGCCTATTTAGCTCTTTTGCCCATTTTTTAATTGGGTTACTTGTTTTTTTTTTGTAAAGTTGTTTCAGTTCCTTGTATATTCTGGATATTAATCCTTTGTCAGATGTATATTTTGCAAATATTTTCTCCCACTCTTTTTTTTTTTTTTCCTTTTTGACTTTTTCCGTGCCCAGCAACGGATCGCAACCCTCAGTATCACCCCTGTACCGGACCGGGACCGGCAACGGGATCGCAACCCTCGGCGTCGCTCCCGCACCTTGCTCAGCCAGTGAGCGGGAACTGGTCTGTATGTGGGATCCGAACCCTCGGCGGGAGCGCCGCCATGCTTCCCAAGCGGCGCACTATAGCAGTGCGCCACCGCGCTGGCCCCTCTCCCACTCTTTTGGCTGTCTTTTAACTATGTTAATTGCTTCTTTTGCTGTGCAGAAGCTTTTTAGTTTGATATAATCCAATTTGTTTATTTTTCCGTTCATTGCCCATGCTTTTGGGGTCATATTCATGAAGTCTGTGTCCAGTCTTATTTCCTGAAGTGTTTCTCCTATGTTTTCTTTAAGAAGTTTTATTGTTTCAGGGTGTATATTTAATTCTTTAATCCATTTTGAGTTGATTTTAATATACAGTGAGAGGTATGGGTCTAGTTGCATTCTCCTGCATATGGATATCCAGTTATCCCAGCACCATTTGCTGAAGAGGCACTCTCTTCCCCAGTGCATAGGCTTGGTGCCTTTGTCAAAGATCAGAGGCTGTAGGTGTGCGGGTTGATTTCTGGATTCTCTATTTTATTCCATTGATCCGTGTGTCTATTTTTATGCCAGAACCATGTTGTTTTGGTTATTATAACTTTGTAGTATAGTTTAAAGTCAGGTAGTGTTAGGCCTCTGGCTTTATTTATTTTTTTGCTCAGGATTGCTTTGGCTATTCGTGGTCTTTTGTTATTCCATCTGAATGTTAGGATTGTTTTTTTTTTCCAATTCTGAGAAAAATGTCATTGGAATTTTGATGGAGATTGTGTTGAATCTGTGGATCACTATGGGTAGTATGGACATTTTCACAATGTTAATTCTTCCAATCCAAGAGCATGGGATATCTTTCTATCTTCTTGTATTCGCTTTAATTTCTCTCAACAGTGTTTTGTAGTGCTCATTGTAGAGATTTTTCATATCCTTGGTTAAATTTATTCCTAAATATTTTATATTCTTGGTAACTATTGTAAATGCATTAGCTTTTATATTTCTTTTTCTGCCAGTTCACTGCTGGAGTATAGATATGCTACTGATTTTTGCATGTTGACTTTTTATCCTGCAACTTTGCTAAAATCATTTAACTCTGAGTTGTTTTGCAGAGTCTTTAGACTGTTCTATACATAGGACCATGTCATCTGCAAACAGGGTCAGTTTGACTTCATCTTTTCTTATCTGGATGCCCTTTATTTCCTTCTCTTCCCTTATTG
>NW_007729639.1:46223-47947 GCF_000696425.1 Galeopterus variegatus | reverse complement strand
TGTTCACTCTTGGGAGTATAGAAATGCTACTGATTTTTGTGTGTTGATTTTGTATCCTGCAACTTTGCTGAAATCGCTTATCAACTCCAAGAGGTTTTTTGTAGAGGCTTTAGACTGATCGAAATATAGGATCATGTCATCTGCAAACAGGGACAGTTTGACTTCATCTTTTCCAATCTAGATGCCCTTTGTTTCCTTCTCTTCTCTGATTGCTCTGGCTAGTACTTCCAACACTATGTTGAATAGGAGTGGTGAGAGTGGGCAACCTTGTCCAGTTCCTGTTCTTAAGGGAAAAGCTTTCAGCTTTTCCCCATTCAGGATGATATTGGTAGTGGGTTTATCATATATGGCTTTAATTATGTTGAAATACTTTCCATCTATACCTAACTTGTAGAGAGTCTTTATCATGAATGAATGTTGAATTTCATCAAATGCTTTTTCAGCATCTATGTAGATGATCATATGGTTCTTGTGTTTGATTTTATTGATATGGTGTATCACATTTATTGATTTGCATATGTTGAACCAAACTTGCATCCCTGGTATGAATCCTACTTGATCTTAGTGTATAATTTTGCATATGTGTTGTGTATTCTGTTAGTTAGTATTTTATTGAGGATTTTTGCATCTATATTCATCAATGATATTGGCCTGTAGTTTTCTTTTTCTGTTATATCTTTACCTGGTTTTGGTATCAGGGTGATATTTGCTTTGTAGAATGAGTTTGGGAGAATTGCCTCTGTTTCAATTTTTTGGAATGGTTTGTAGAGATTGATGTCAATTCCTCTTTGAATGTTTGGTAGAATTCTGCTGTGAATCCATCTGGTCGTGGGCTTTTCTTTGTTGGGAGCCTTCTGATAACAGCTTTAATCTCTTTTATTGTTATTGGTCTGTTTGGATTTTCTACATCATCTTGGCTCAGTTTTGGTAGTTTTGGTTTGTCCAGAAATTTNTGCATATGGATATCCAGTTATCCCAGCACCATTTGCTGAAGAGGCACTCTCTTCCCCAGTGCATAGGCTTGGTGCCTTTGTCAAAGATCAGAGGCTGTAGGTGTGCGGGTTGATTTCTGGATTCTCTATTTTATTCCATTGATCCGTGTGTCTATTTTTATGCCAGAACCATGTTGTTTTGGTTATTATAACTTTGTAGTATAGTTTAAAGTCAGGTAGTGTTATGCCTCCAGCTCTACTTTTTTTGCTCAGAATTGCTTTGGCTATGTGTGGTCTTTTGTTATTCCATAAAAATGTCTGGATAGTTTTTTCCATTTTTGAGAAAAATGTCATTGGAATTTTGATGGAGATCGCATTAAATTTGTATATCACTTTGGGTAGTATGGACATTTTCACTATGTTGATTCTTCCAGTCCAAGAGCATGGGATATCTTTCCATCTTCTTGTGTCCTCTTTAATTTCTCTCAGCAGTGGTTTGTAGTTCTCATTATAGAGATTTTTCACATCCTTGGTTAACTCAATTCCTAAGTATTTTATTTTTTGGTGGCTATCGTAAATGGGCAAGCTTTCCTGATTTCTCTTTCTGTATGTTCACTATTGGAGAATAGAAATGCTACTGATTTTTGTGTGTTGATTTTGTATCCTGCAACTTTGCTGAAATCGCTTATCAACTCCAAGAGGTTTTTTGTAGAGGCTTTAGACTGATCGAAATATAGGATCATGTCATCTGCAAACAGGGACAGTTTGACTTCATCTTTTCCAATCTAGATG
>NW_007729639.1:43600-44278 GCF_000696425.1 Galeopterus variegatus | reverse complement strand
ATTAGGTTGTTCACTTGCCATCTTTCCATTCTTCTGAAGTAAGCATATAATGTGATAAATTACCCCCTTAGTACTGCTTTTGCAGGATCCCGCAGGTTTTGGTATGATATGTCATTGTTTTCATTAGTTTCAATAAATTTTTTCATTTCCTGTTTGATTTCTTCTTGGACCCATATGTCATTCAGTAGGGGGGGGTTTAATTTCCATGTGTTTGTATAGTTTCCAGAATTTCATTTGTTATTGATTTCTAATTTTAATCCATTGTGATCTGAAAAAATACATGGGATAATTCCAATTTTTTGGCATTTGATGAGACTTGATTTGTGACCTAACATGTGATCTATCCTGGAGAATGATCCATGTGCTGATGAGGAGAATGAATATTCTGAGGTTATTGGATAGAATGTTATGTAGATATCTGCCAAGCCCAATTGGTCTAGAGTGTTGTTTAGATCTTGTGTTTCTCTGCTGATTTTTTGCCTAGATGATCCATCCAATATTGATAGTGCGGTGTTCAGGTCCCCTGCTATTATGGTATTAGTGTCTATTTCTTTCTTTAGGTCTAATAGAGTTTGCTTTATAAATCTGGCTGCTCTGACATTGGGTGTGTATATATTTATGATTGTTATGTCTTCTTGATGGATGAATCCTTTTATCATTATGTAGTGGCCCTGTTTA
>NW_007729639.1:10531-42600 GCF_000696425.1 Galeopterus variegatus | reverse complement strand
TCATCCCATTCCTTTCTGGCTTTTAGGGTTTGTGATGAAAAGTCTGATGTTAATCTGATTGGGTCTCCCTTATAGGTGATTTGACTCTTCTCTCTTGCAGCTTCTAAGATTCTCTCTTTGTCTTTGAGTTTTGCCAATTTGACTATAACATGTCTTGGAGAAGACCTTTTTGGGTTGAATACGTTTGGGGATCTTTGAGCTTTCTGAATCTGAAGATCTGTGTCTTTTCCTATACCTGGGAAGTTTTCTGCCACTATTTGTTGAATATGTTTTCAATGCAATCTCCTTTTTCCTCCCCTTCTGGAATACCTATGACTTGGATATTTGAGTGCTTAAGGTTGTCTGATATCTCTCTTAGATTTTTTTCAATGTTTTCAATTCTTTTTTCTTTTTTTTTTTTCTGCCTGTGTTATTTGAAACAGCCCATCTTCAAGGTCAGAAGTTCTCTCTTCTGCTTCTGCAAGCCTGCTGGTTAAACTCTCTGTTGTGTTTTTTATTTCATTGAATGTATTCTTCAGCTTGGCAAGCTCTGCTACATTCTTTTTCAGGGCATTGATTTCCTTGTACATTTCTTCTTTCAGGTCCTGTATAGTTTTCCTCATTTCATCGTGTTGTTCAGCTGAGTTTTCTTGTATCTTATTTAGTTTCCTTAGAATTATCACTCGAAATTCCTTGGCAGATATTTCAAGGGTTTCTTGTTCTATAGGATCTAGAGTTTGAGAGTTACTACCCTTTGGTGGTGTACTTTCTTGATTTTTCACATTTCTGGTATCTTTTCCTTGATGTTTTGTCATTGTGGCAAGGGATTTCACAATCCACTGGTTTGACACTATTGTCTGGCTAGGAACCTGCCAGGGCTGTCAATTTGGCACGGCTGCCTCAGTTTCTGGTCAGTCACCCACTGGCACCTCAGGCATGTGGTCATGGCAGGTCTCAGGCCTCTCTGGAGAGGCACCTCTGTGGTCGGTGCACACTTGGCCTGTCTGGGGATGGGGTCAGTGGCGGTGAGGACCTCCTGCTAGGTTGCACGCTGGCACTGCTGGGAACGTGGTCTCTGTGGGTCTTGGGCCTCTCCAGAGAGGCGCTTCTCTGGCCGGCGTGCACTTGACCAGGCTGGGGATAGGGTCCGGTGGCGGCGATGCCTACCTGCTCAGTCCTTTCCGTTCTTTTGATGTAAGCATTTATTGCAATAAATCTGCCTCTTATTACTGCTTTTGCAGTATCCCACAGGTTTTGGTATGATGTATCTTCATTTTCATTAGTTTCTAGAAATTTTTGATTTCCTGTGTAATTTCTTCTTGGACCCATAGGTCATTCAGGGTCCTATTGTTTAGTTTCCATGTATTTGTATAGTTTCCAGAGTTTTGCTTATTATTGACTTCCAGTTTTAGTCCATTGTGGTCCAAAAAGATACTTGGAATGATTTCAATTTTTAAAAATTTGCCGAGACTAGATTTGTGACCTAATACATGTCCTGTCCTGGAGAATGTTCCATATGCTGATGAGAAGAATGCATATTCTGTAATTGTTGGGCGAAATGTTCTGTATATATCTGCCAAGTCCAGCTGGTGTAAGGTGTAGTTTAAATCTTGTGACCCTTTGTTGATTTTTTGCCTGGAAGATCTGTCCCATAATGAGAGAGGTCTGTTCAGGTCACCCACTATGTATTAGGGTCTATTTCTTTCTTTAGGTCTAGCAGTTTTTGCTTTATATATCTGGGTGCTCCAGTATTGTGTGCATACATATTTATGATTGTTATGTCTTCTAGCTGGATAGATCCTTTTATCACTGTATAGTGGCCTTCTTTGTCTCTTTTTATGTTTTTTTTTTTTTTAAGTCTATTTAATCCAATATAAGAACAGGTACTCCTGCTCATTTTTGGTTTCCATTTTCATGGTATATCTTTTTTCCATGCCTTCACTTTTAGTCTGTGTTTGTCTTTACAAGTGAGGTGCGTCTCTTGAAGACAGCATATTCTGGGTCTAGCTTTTTAATCTAATCAGGCAGTCTGTATCTTTTGAATGGGGAGTTTAATCCATCCACATTTAGGGTTGTTATTGATAGGAATTGTCTAACTCCTGTCATTTTATTGCTTTTTGTTTAGATGTTTTAGATATCTTTTGTTTGTTACTTCCACTTTTATTTTTCTTCTTCAATGTTAGCTGGAAATTTAAGGTGGCATGATTTTAGCTTCTTTCTCTTTCTCATTTGCAGTTTTGTTTTAATGGCTTTTAATGTTTTAAGGTTTTGCTGTTTCTTGTGTATCCATGATAGTGATCATCATTATTCAGATTCCAGATGAATGACTCCCTTAAGAATTTCTCACAGAGCTGGTCGTGTGGTGGAAAATTTTGTGTTTCTTGCAGGCTTGAGTCAGTGGAGTGAAATTCATACCCACCACAGCACTCTCTATTTATTCTTTGTATATGTTCCACTCTACTCATTGTGACCTGTGGTGTGTGAGTCCTTTGGACTGGATTAAATATGGTGCAACAAGTATTTCTTGAGCCTACCATTGCCTGGCCCTCTACTAGGTGCAGGGCACACCTATGTGATTGAGATGTGGATGGCAGTAGGCAGCCTCTGGGAAGGTTCCCATGATCCCCACCTCCTAGTATTTATGAACTTGTGAACCCTCTCCATTTGAGTACTGGCTGGACTTAGTGACTTATTTTTAGCAAACAGAATGTGACAAAAGTGACGGGATGCCACTTCTGATATCAGGTTACAATTAGACTGTGGCTTCCATCTTGCTTACTTTCTCTCATTCTCTCTTCTGGTTCATTTTGAGGGAACCAGCTGACATGTTGTGAGCTGCCCAGTGAATAGGTCCAGAGGAAAGGAACCTATGTCTTGGCCAACAGACAGTGAGGACCTGATTCCTGCCGACAGCCATGTAGGGAACTTGGCTTCCTCACATATTGAAACTTGAGATGACTTTGCCCTGGTCGACACCTGGGTTGTGGCCTTGGGAGAGACCCTGAGCCAGAGGAATCTGGCTAATCCTCCTGGATTCTTGACAGTCAGAAAGTATGAGATAATAGATGTTTTCTGTTTTGAGCTGCTATGTTTTAGAGTTATTAGTTATGCAGCAATACATAGTCCTTTCCCTCCTGAAACATTTTCTCTAGGATAAGAATTTCTTTGGAAAGAACATGCATGATAATAAAGATTGGAGAACTGGGCATAATGGCATGGATTCTGTTCATTATGCTTCAGGTGGCAAGTAGAGGAGGAGGAGAGACCCCGAATACTGAACAGGCAATAACAGCTGTGAGGTTTGGGATGAGCTTTCTCTAGTCAACACATTCTTTTTAATTACAAAGTTCATTTTGTTGAAATGACAATATTTTCACTTTTAGTTGGTGGGTTGGCAGAAGTAGAAGAAATATCAACCACAGTAGAGATGAGAGAGCAGGGCTGTTCTATTGAATTTAGCTCCAAATCAACAGCTATTTTGGGTGCCTGCTCTGTACTTCTCTCCTTCACTCATCTATGCTCTGCCCCAGCCTCTACCGAATAACCCTTCATTGAGAGTATCTACGCTAGGAGGGACTGTGCCTGTGAGTGACGTCCTTAGTACACTTCCCCTCTGTGAGGTGGGGGGTTCTGGGAGTCTGTGACTCTCATCATTATAGTTGTAACAAATTCAAGGGCAACTTTATTGAAAATGGAAAGGAGTGGTGGTGGTGGAGGAGGAGGCTTTGAAGGAGAAATGGGACAACTTTCATTTCTCCTGAAAATCCCTGACCCAGTCCACGTGTTGAGAGTGGTGCAGTCTTTTTGATTCTGTCACTTTTAGTCCAGGATCCCCAACCCCTGTGAGATTCTACTTCCTTCTCATCCATAATGTTGTGTTCTAACAATAGCAACACTGGTGCCTAGGTAATTTCCTTGCAAATTGATTTTTCCTTTGGGTGTGATTATATTGGAACATTATTTCTGGTTCTTAACTTTAGATGAGTTCAGAAGAAAAGACGCAACAGATTGAAAGGAGGCATTGAAATCAATTATAAGCCATTTAGCTTGGAACAGTTTCCTCTTTCTTTTTCTCTTTTTACTTTTTCTGTATTGGCAAATCCCCATGCACACTGCAGCTGGGTGTAGTCAAGCTGCTACAATCTTCTGATAACTGCCTCAACTGTCAGAAGTCACAGGGAGTACCAGCAGTCAGCCACTCTCTCTGCCGGAGTACCACTGAGATTTGTGGAATTTTGCAAATCTTATTGGAATACCTCACATTTCATCTTGTCAGCCTGACTAGCTCACTGCTTGTTATATGCTATGTTTTACAGACAATCCATCCCTGAGCACAATGTTTGTTTTGTCTGCTGAGCATTTACTGCCATGTCTTCTGTAAATAGCACTCTGATTTTCTGGGAAGGAAAATCCCACTCTCAGTCCACATGATCAGGGTGGGCCTGATCCTATTATTGGCTCCGGAAGGGGGCATGGAACTCAGGTATGGGCAATCAGAGTACTGTATCCTCTGTTGCCAGTGATTGGTTTAGGATGGACATATGACCCAATCTGGACCAAACATAGCCATTGAGATTTGATTTCAGGACCTCTGTTAGAAGGTTAGAAAATGGCATGCCCTGTTCCACTGGGGTGGCTGATACAGGCAGCCCTTTTATCATCACAAGGAAGAGAGGCCACATAGAACAAAGGGGAAGACCGAGAGAGAGAGGAATTTTGTGAGTCAATAAGTTTTTCTTCATCTCTCTCTCTCTCTCTCTCTCTTTTTTTTTTTTTTTTTTGCTTTCTTTAAACAAATTTAGCTGGGTTTCTGTAATTTGCAGCTCAAAGAGTCTTGACTACATGTTGGCAGACCACTCTTCCATGGGCCCTGTGTATTCTTTCGGATGTGCCAAGAATTCAAGATTGACTACTCTTTTCTTGTGGCCTTTCTCAGAATTGTGTTTGCAGGCTGGCCAGTTAGCTCAGTTGGTTAGAGCACGGTGCTGATAACACCAATGTCCAGGGTTTGATCCCTGTACCAGCCAGTTGATAAAACAAAACAAAACAGAACAAAAAACAAAAGAAAAGAATTGTGTTTGCATGGAGTAACATTGAGGGACAAAGTAACCTCTCTCATAGACAAGGGGTAGGCTTGCTTCTGCTTGCTGGTGATTCTCCCAAGTTCAGTGTTCCTTCCTTGCAACACATGCCACCGTGTTTGTCCTCCTGTGTTGTCCCTGTGGGACTTGGGGGTCACGGAGGAACAGATACAAACCAACAGGATGTTCATGCTTATTCCTGGCCTGTGACTACTGAAGACCTTTTTCTCTGACCCAGGGGTCTGTCTTCTGCCAACATCCATGAAAAAGTAACAGCCTAGCTTGTTAGCTTGAAAAATAAGACAAAATCCCAGACATTAACACTTCTTGACACTGCATGGCTCCTTTGAGCTTCCCTAGGCTATTGAATGTTGCATAGCAGCTTGGTTAAGAGCACGTGCTTGTTAGGAAGACAGACTGAGTTGATTCCTGGCTCTGTCACTATCTATATCATTTGAGCAAGTTACTTAACCTTTCTGGCCTCCTTGTTTCTCCTCTGTGGAGTGGGGATAATACTAACAATTGCATAGACTTTTCATGAAGATTGAATAAGAAAATACTTATTATACACTTGGCACAGAACCTGGCATAGAGTAAGCTCAGTAAGCATTAGCTATATTTAACTTGGTGGTAGCGCTTAGCAAATTATATTATTATTTATTTTAAATTTTATTTTATTTTATCGATATAAAATGTGGTTGATTTTTATGTCTCTTTACTAAATCCTCCCTCCTCCATCCCACTCCCCACTCCTGCCCATCAACATCATATTATTCGCTTGTCTTAACAACTTCAAGGAACTGTGATTGTTGTGTCCTCTTCCCATCCCACCCCCGTTTGTTTGTGTATTTATTTATTTTTAGCTCCCACAAATAAGTGAGAACATGTGGTATTTCTCTTTCTGTGCCTGACTTTTTTCACTTAATGTAATTTTCTCTAAGTCCATCCATGTTGTTGTGAATGGTCGTATTTCATTCCTTTTTTATAGCAGAGTAGTATTCCATTGTGTAGATATACCACATTTTCCATATCCACTCATCAGATGATGGACATTTGGATTAGTTCCAACTCTTGGCTGCTGTAAATAGTGCTGCAATGAACATTGGAGTACAGGTATCCCTTTGACATGATAATTTCTGTGGAATATACTAAAAAGCATATGTACTTCACAGGGCCTGGTTTTCCAAAGCCTTGCAGTTTCAAATATTGACCTTGCAAGGACAGAAAATTTTCTTCAGGCTATAAGTCTCTGTTGTAAGATCAGGATTGTGGCACAGCAGGTTGCTGGCTCAAAGACAGACTAATTACTGATTGTTATGTAAAGATACTGAGAAATTGCTTTAGGAAGGAATGTTTGCTAAGATCAAACTTTTGTTGATAGGACCACTTAATTACCTTATTGGAATGTCATCTGACTTGTTTCACTGAAAGTTACCAGCCTATACTGTTAAACTATAACCCCACCTTTGTTCTCTTCCTGTAACTTCCTGGTCTGGAAGATAAATGCAGGAAGAGAACCCCAATTTGGCATTAATTTCCCAAGGAAGGGATGCCTCTCACTGGAGGGTGCCTGGGAAATTAACCTCTTTGGGGCCTCTCACTGCTCAGAAGAGATGGGCTTTGAGTAATCCTTTCATCTCTGTCACCCAGGGGAAGAGGGGTGACAAATCTGTGGGGGGCAAAGCAACACAAAGCAACAGATTTCTATTCCTCTGGGCATATTCCCAGCAGTGGAATGGCTGGGTAATATAGTGGATCTATCTGCAATTGTTTGAAGAACCTCCATACTATTTTCCATAGAGGCTGCACCATTTTGCAGTCCCACCAACAGTGTATGAGAGTTCCTTTTTCTCTGCAACCTTGCCAGCATTTATCATTCACAGTCTTTTGGATATTAACATTACATTATTTTAAAAATAAAAATATTCCCTCATTATAAAAGTAAAAAATGTTTATTGTTGAAAAATTGGGAAATATATAACAGAAAGATAAGAAAAGTTTTTAAAGATTATAATTCCACAACCTAAACATTATTATTATCATTTTGGTTAATATCTATCTAGAATTTATGTTTGTGTGAGTGTCTGTGTGTGTGTGTGTGTTTTGAACCAAAGCAGGACCATGATGTACATACTGTTTTATCTGTTTTTCCTTGCTTAATATATCATGACCATCTTTATAATTTATACTCCTTCTGTAGCTTTCCATTAAAAAATTATGAAATAGTATGTAGAAAAGTATATGAATATTATAGAGGTAATTAAGAAGAATTAAACAAACACCCAGGAAACCACCATGTATCTTAAGCAATAAGATATTACCCACATGACTGAGGCTCCTGTGTGACCCTCCATGATCAGGTCACTCTGCCTTCTTCTCTACGCCCCCAGGATACCATGATCCTGAATTTTGTGCTTATTATTCCCTTAATTTGTATTGTGTATGTGTGTGTGTGTGTGTGTGTGTATGTAAGAACTAAATCATTTGGTTTGCTCATTTTAGATCTTAATAGACACAGTATTCTCTATTGCATGTATTTTTCATGACTTGCTTTTACACATGGCATATGTCCCTGAGATCCATCCATGCTGATGCATACAGTTGTAGTTCATTCATTTTTTCAGGGCTATATAGTATTCCCATGCATAAGCATGCCATGATTAGTCAATGGTACCTTACTAAATCACTGAGGAAAAGAACTTGATGAAGGATGTCTTCTGTCTCTCTTGGCATGTGCTTTAGTCTCTGGTTGGGGATGGGACTCATACCCTGACCCAAACTGTTTGCTCCAGGCCAGTTAGAGGTTTCCAGCCCCAGGCAGGGTGACCCAGACAATGCAGGCCCTAGGAGTATTTTGGAGGAGATACAAATGCAGAGGAGGAAAAGGAGGGTCGAGGGCTTGAGGTTATGGGATAGAAGACAGCCAGGATGACTCAGGTACATTGCAAAGATTTCATAGAGGGAAAGTGTAGAAGAGATAAACCATTCTTCAATTAGGGTATATGGCTGGAAATGCAGAATTGAAGAAGCTGAGATTACTGTGCTTAAGAAAGAGTGTGGAAAAGGTCAGAAAATTTAAAACAAACTGTGTGGCCTGAATGTGGGGAAATGAACACTCTTTACTAGTGGGAGTATGAGTCAGCAAAACCTACATGGAAGGCCATAAGGCCAAATCTACAAAAATTTAAAAAGTGCCTACCCTTTGATCCAGAGATTGTTTCCAAGAATTTATCTTACAGATGTGTAAAATTATATATGTATATAGTTACTTATTGCAGTATTATTGATGATAACAAAATGTTGAAACAATTTAAATACCTATGTGGGATGAGAAAAATAAATTATGGCTTATCCTTCCAACAGAAAACAATGCCACTTTTAAAAAGAATGAGGCAACTTTTTAGGTACTAGTATGACACAATGTACAAGTTTTATTACGTGAAAAAGCAAAGTGCTTTGGTTTAAAAAAGTTGTGTGTGTGTATATTTATATTTGCTCTCTATGCATAGAATACCCCTGGAATACAGTGGTTGCTTCTGGGGATCTGGATAGCTAGGGACAGAGATGGGAGAAAGAAATATACTTTTTATGTCTATATATGTTACCTTTTTGTGTCTTTAAAATTTTGTACCATATTAAGGTATCAATGAACCAAAGAACAAGTGAAATGAAAATAGCAAGAGGTGGGAGGCAAGAGCCATGGAAACGCAGCAGGTGAGTGGAGAAGGTGCAGGTGAGTGGAGAAGGTGCAGGTGCAGGCTGGAGCTTTAAGGAGAGGCTGAAAGGATTTGTCCCGAGGGGCACTATTAGCAAATATATCAGTAAAAAGGACTTTTGAGAAGTCTTGCAGACTGTTGAGGTGGTATGTGGCCTCTTGCCAGGATCCCCTTTGTGCAAGGAAAAGTTTACTCTTTAATGACACTTTTGAATTTGTATTCCTTTTCCTTTGTTATGTGTTACATGGCTAAGAGAGGCTGAGGGCACCAGAAGCAAGGCTGTTTTCTAGCAAAAGTGGTAATAGTAATAACATAATAGTTAAGTAATAATAATAATGAAGAATGGCTATTATTTTAGCATTTACAATGTGGCAGACATTGACTGAGCATTTTACATGCATTATCTCATTTCATTCCAATATCAACTGCATGAAGTTGGTGGCATTATTCCCATTTTATAGATGAGGAAAGTGAAGTACAGAAAGATTAAGTAACACATGCTCAAGGCTATATAGCTAGTAAGTAATAGCATGGACATTTGAGCTCATGTTTGTTTGCTTTTGAAGGCGGTGCTTTTAACCACTTCACTATATTCTTCTCATAATGAATAAACAATTTTCAGAAAACTGTAGTAGCACTTTTTTTTTTTTTTGCAGTACACAAAAGTGTAGAGCACAGACACACACATCACATCTAACTTCAGATGTTAACTGTGTACAAATATCTGGTAGAGAGATAAGAATGTAGAAATGTTATAATCTTGTTCACCCAAGAAAAATCTAGAGACATTATGACAATAGGCAGGTAATCATTTGGGGAATATTGGGAAGAACGATGCTGCCAGCTGACAGCCAAGCAGGTGTCGTTGCCATTGCTATCAGGTCGCTGGGAATTCCCAGAATGTGAGGCTGAGGAGGAAATCGAATTAATAGTTTGCTGAATCCTCCAACTTGCAAAAAGCATTTTCAAAATTCCAAGCAGATTACTCACTCCAGAGTGGCCCTCAGAACCTGTGTGGTATTTCAGAGATAATGTGTTAACCCTAAAGCTCTTACAAATCTCCCCAGAGCTAAGATGAGCCAAGCTGCTTTGGCTCCCATCAGGGACTAGGAAGCCGGTATTTTCACAGGCAGACTGACTAGTTTTTCTTCTTTTCCCTTATTGTTCCACCAAGGCTAATTCCAGTGAGTTTATGAGAACAATTCAAGGCTTATTTTCTCAGCCTTTCTTCCAGAGGGAGCTGAAGTCATGTCAGTGCTTTCATCTACAGAGGGAGAAAGTGTATCTCTGTATCATTCCCCATATCAGACTTCGGTTTGTTTGGACAGGGGAATTTCTAGTCAGTTACTTGTGTCCCCACCAATACCCATTCTTTTCAACTGTGGTTTAAAAATAAAGGACACACTAGATGTGCTGTCAAATACCACAGCCACTACCCCATGTGGCTATTGAGCATTTGAAATATGGCTAGTCTGAACTGAGCCATTCCGTAAGTGCAAAATATGCATCATATTTTAAAGACTTAGCCAAAAAAAAGAATATATCTCAAACCTTGTATATTGATTATACTGATATGTGGAAATGATACTATAGGCAGTCCTTGTTTTGCATGTTGGTAGAGGATCATGAAAATGACCACGCAAGCTAAAATCATACAAGTGATATTAGGATCCTGTGGGGGAATTGCTTCTTGGTGTTTTGGTTAAGATCAGACAGATAGGTAAATATTGTATCCTTATCAGTTTAATAATCAATGGGGGAAAACTATGTTTGGTATACAACCTTGTCAAAACATTAAACATTCTCACTATCAGTTATAAATGCATGTAGAAATAAAAAAATAATAAATCTAATGTACTCACAGCAATTTCATGTAGTAGAAACATTGGGATTAAAGTGATTTTTTTCTTTGTAATAAACTTATAAGAGAAGTTTGACAGCGCTTGCCACCTTCTTGTCTTAAAACTTGCAGTATGGAGTGAGCATCTTTTCTAAGCCTTGGTAAATTGTCACACTCTTTTCTAAAATCAGCTTCCAACATTTTATCCTTTGCTCTCCCAATGTTGTGAAATCTCTCTGAGAGTTTCTTCAATGGGAAGTTGTTTGCTAGTATCACTTCCTCTGAGACCGCTTCATCCTTTTTGTGACACTGCATTCTTCATTGATGTGGATGAGTTTGCTTTTCCTAAGTCCTCTGGCTGCATCACTTGAGTCTCTTGAACAGCACTAGTGTCCACATCACTACAGTCTTCCACCTTCTAATCACACTTATGTTCACGTCCAACAATATCACTTTTTGTTTCTTTGGTGCACTTTCATCTTTGTTGGCCATTCCTTCTTTAGATTATGTTTTTGTATAATGGCACATGGGTTTACCACTGGGAGATAAGGAGGCAACACAACTACATGCTTTGTTGTCTGTGTATGAACTGAATAACAGATGCATAGTGACAACTGCTGATAGACTGTTAAAGAAATGACATATTGGTCATTGATAATGATGTACATCTATTGTTTTTTGTTTTTTTGTTTTTTAAAGATGACTGGTAAGGGGATCTTAACCCTCGACTTGGTGTTGTCAGCACCACGCTCAGCCAGTGAGCGAACCGGCCATCCCTATATGGGATCCGAACCCGTGGCCTTGGTGTTATCAGCACCGCACTCTACCGAGTGAGCCACAGGCCGGCCCTACATCTATTGTTTATTAGTGATTTGTGGGAAGTCTAGTAGCAAAGTTTATACTTAGCACAATTACTCATAGTTAATATACCACAGTAACTGAACTTTGAACTGTGTTGTTGGAGGACTAGTGTTACTTAACTAAATGGTGGTGACTGGAGTTCATGCATATTGGAAACTTACAAAGCAAAGTTTGCCTGTATTTTGGATATCGGATTAAGTCAAATACACGATTAAGATTAATTGTACCTGTTTCTTTTTACGTTTTGAATGTAAGTAACAAAAAAATTTTAAATCACCTATGTGGCTTACACTATAGTATTCCTATTAAATAGTGCTGTTTTGTACTATATGTTATGCAAAACTTTAAAAGAAGGAAAAAAAAAGAAATACATAGCTGGAAAAGAATAAAACATTGTCACAGTTTTGAAGTGATAGGAGTAGTAATAAACAAAGGAATAGATTCAAATCAAATTGAACATGATTGTATGGTGAAATACAGCAAAGCTAAAATTAAAAAGATAATAGGTTAAAAAAACATTTGCATCATATATGTAATCCAAAGGCAAATTGCTTATATTATAAAGTTATGCACTCAAATTTATTCTAAAAGTAGTGAAATCCCAGTAGACTGTAAAACAGATGAATAGGCAATTTATATGAGAGGAAATTGAAATAGTAAATAAACACTTAGAAAAATGTTCATCTTGTCTAGTTTCAAAGGTATGAACATTACTGTCAACTTTGAGTTACAATCTAGTATCTACCTTATTAACAAAACAATTAAAACACCCAATAATGTAGGAATTTAATGATTTCATGCACCATAGCTAACATTGTAATTAGATAGAATACTTTTAGTAAACAATATTGTATAAGTAGGAAAAGCAATAAAGACATTCCTAACCCCTTGTCCTAGTAATGCCACTCTTGAGAATTTAAGAAAATAAAGTAATTCAACAGGAACAAAAGTTATACATACAGTAAGATGTATATTGTATTATTACTTATAATAGCAAAAAAACTGGAGACATCCTAAATGTCTAATATAAAACACAACATCCAACAATAACAGAATACATGGTGTTTTCCAAATGTACATAGAATGTTTACTAGAATTTACCACATGCTGTGTCATAAAACAACTTGCAATATGTTTCAAAGGACTGAAATCTTCCAGAATGTGCTCTCTGAGCATAGTGAAATTACTCTAGAAATCCATAACAAAAGCTAATCAGAAAATCATGAATTGCTTTTAAATTAAGCTATAAAATTTTAAGTAACCTCTGAATCTAAGAAGAAAACACAATGAAAATTGGAAAATATTTTGAATTAAATGATAGTGAAGAAATGGCATATGAAAACATGAAAAACGCATGGTGCTCAATGAAATAACTGCCAAACTAGAATTCTATAATTATCAAAAATATCCTTCATATATATAGGTAAATTAATGTATCTTCAGATAAACAAAAACTAAATGAATTCATGCAGTGCCTGGAGGAAAATTTATATTCTTAAATTTATATATTAGAAAGAAAATAAAATGTTATACATATAATTCAACTTTCCATCTCAAAAATGAGACATAGCAACAACAAAACACCACCACACACAATACATTAGTCCAAAGAAAGCAGAAAGAAGGTAATAATCAAAGAAAAAGCAGAAATAAGAGGAATAAAAAGTAAAATACAAGAAGGACTGATATAAAAAAAGAGGGAAAACAAATTGCCAATATCTGTAATAAATAAGGAGACATTAGTATAGATCCTATAGACACTTAAAAGAAAAGAAGACATTACAAATAACTTTATGCCAATTTCGATGAAAGAAATTCCTTGAAAAACATAACATATAAAACTGACATGGTAAGAAATATTAATCAGAATATCACATATCTACTAAAGAAATTAAATATTTTATTTTAAATCTCCCTATAAAGTATATTCGTGGCCCAGATGGTTTCTTTGGTGAATTCTAGCAAATATTAAAGGAAGTGATAACTCTAATTTTATGCACACTCTTTCAGAAAAAAGGTGCTCTTCCCATTCTCTCTACAGGGCCAGCAGAATCTTGATAACTAAATTAGTTAAGGAAATTATAAGAAAGGAAAAGTGCAGAACAACATGTAGAATAATCATATATGTAAAAATTTTAAATAATATATTAGCAAATGGAATCCAGTGACATATAAATGGCGAATGTATCACAACCAAATGAAGTTTACTCCAGGAATGATGGTTTACCATTAATAATCAATCAACATAATTCATCATATTCACAGAAAAGTGGAAATAAATAAAATGATTTTCTTAGTAATTACAGGAAAATCTTTTGATAAAACACAATATTAATTTATGATAAAAACTCTTAGTAAACCAGGAAGAGAAACCAATTTAATGTGCGGATTATTGAAAACTTTCTTCTTGAGATTAGGAGCATGATGTGGATACCTCCTATCACTAATTCTACTAAAAGAAAAATAGAGATCTTAACCAATGTGATAAGGCAGTAAAAACAAATAAAAGACATAAAGCTTGGAAAAGGCTGAAATAAAACTGTCATTATTCATGGACATCATGATTGTGTACATAGAGAAAATAAAAAGAAATCTAGAGACAAACTACTAGGATTAATAAGTGAATTTAGCCAGGTTGTTGGATCCAAGGTCAATATATGAAATTAACTATTTTTATACACCAGCAACAAAAAACTGCAAATGAAATTAAAATTAAAAAGATATAATTTACATTAGCATAAACCTCTCAAACTTAGGAATGTATTTAATGATGGATGAAAACTATAAAACTTTCCCAAAAGAAATTTTAAAAGCCTAAATATAAATAGAGGTATTTATTCCTCATTTTCATATTTTAAGAGAATTAAAATTGTTAGAATGTAAATTCTCCCTAAATTAGTCTTTGGAGTAAACACAATCCCAATTAAAATCTCAGGTGGTTTTGTGTAGAAATTGACAAGCTGATTCTAAAATTCACATAATGCAGAAGGTCAAAAATAGTCAACAAGATCATTAATGAAAAGAAAGAAGCTGGGGGACTTATGCTTTCAGATATAAGGACATATTATAAAGCTATTAAAGTTAAGACAGATTGAAAGTTGAATAAGGATAAATAAAAAGACCAATGGAATAGAACACAGAGTCCCATAATTCTACAATTACCTGATATTTTACAAAAGTGACACTGCTGTATATTGTAGAAAGAATACATTTTGAAATAAATGGTGCTGTTATTTGGTTATCCACATGGGAAAAAAATGAATCTTTATCTTTACCTTAAACAAATCAATTCCAGGTGGGCTATAGATCTATAGCCAAAAGTTAAACAAACAAATAAAAGCTTTTAGAAAAATATCAGAAGATATCTTTATTATCTCAGGTAGACAATTTTCTTAAATGGGATACGATATCTACCAATCATAAAGTGTTAACTTGGACTACATTAAAATTAGGAATTTTCTATTCATCAAAAGACACCATTAAGAGAGTGAAAACACAGCCACACAACAGTGAATGTATTGGTAATACTTATACATATAAAAAAAACTCATATCCAGAATATATAAAGAACTAAAAATCATTGACAAAAAGTTAAATAATACAATATAAAAATAGGCAAGTGACTTAAATAGTCACTTCATCAAATAGGATATCTGAAAGGCCAAAATTTGAAAACACGTTAAATCTCATCAATCATCAGGGAATACAAATTAAAATTACTATGTGACACTACTACGCATTCACTGAAATAGCCAAAACAAAAAAGACAGATAACACAAAATGTTGGTGAATGCGTGAAGCAACTGAACTCTCACTCACTGCTGGCAGGAGTGTAAATTGTTATAAGCAATTTGGAAAGATGTTTAGCAGTCTCTACTAAAGCTGTACACATTCATATTCTACGAGCCAGTAAGTCCATTCCCAGGTATACACCCAATAAAAATGTGTTCACTGACTATCTGAAAATGTACAAGAATGTTCATTGTATTATTTGAAATAGCTCCAAGCTGAAACAACATGTGTTCATTGATAGAATGGATAAATAAACTTTGGTATATTCATACTATAAAGTAATACAAATAATGAACTGCTGCTACATACAACAAAGGTGAATTTTCAGACTTAATGTTGAGTATATAAGCTGATATGTAACAGTCCGTATTGCATGACTTCATTTGCATTAAGCACAAGTATACAGGCAAAACTAATCTTTGCTATGGAAGTCAGAATGGTGGCTAACTTTGGGTGAGTGGAGCACTGTAATAAAGGTGTTTGGGTAGCTGGCAATGTTTTGTGACCTGAGATGAGTGGCTATTTATAAACTTTATAAAAATTCTTCGAGCTATGCTAAAATTTTAACATTTTTGCATGAATACTATATTGCATAAGAAAGTTTATAAAGTGGAAGATGAACAGGTAAGCATGCCTGAGTGTCAGACGGTCAGGACTGCTGACTGTCTCTATGCACTGCAGGAAAAGGAGAGTTGCAGTAGAGAAATGGGAGATAGGTTCACTGGCCTAAGTGGGTTGACAATCTACTTACCGTGAGGAAAACTACGTGATAGTCATCAGGACAGAGGCTTCTATGTGTTTTGTGCTTTCTAGCTCATAAAAGGACTTCTCTGTACATTTACTTGATTTCTCTTTGAAATAACCTTTTGATGTAAGAATTAATTATTATCCCCATTTTGCCATTCAGGAAACTGAGACTCACAGGTGTTGAGGAAAATTTCTAAGGGAGCAAAGCTAAGAAGTGTAGGGCCACCATGTTCTTTTCACTACACCACTGTGAGAGAACTTGATGTGTGGATGAAAGAACATGCTATGGTTTCAATGTTTGTGTCCTTCCAAAATTCATGTTGAAACTTAATCCCCATTGTGGTGGTACTAAGAGAGGGCCTTTTGGGAAGTGAAATTAATGCCCTTATAGAAGAGCCTTCAGAAAGCTGCCTGCCCCTTCTGCCCCTTCCACCATGTGAGGACACAGCATTTGTCACCTCTGGAGGACTCAGCAACAAGATACCATCTTGGAAGCAGAGAGTGGGTCCTCACCAGACACTGAATCTGCTGGCACCTTGATCTTGGATTTCCCAGCCTCCAGAACTGTGAGAGACAAAAAGAAATTTCTGTTATTTATAAATTACCCAGTCTAAGGTATTTTGTTCTAGCTGCAGGAACAGACTAAGATGAAATGCTATATAAAATAAATTACTTCTCACAACTTCTCTATGAAATTGGCATTATCATCCTCATTCTACAGATGTAGCTCAAAATGTTAAATAACCTCTGAATATACAATCTAGTAAGTGGCCAAGGCACGATCTGAATTGGGAGTCTTTGTGGAAGAGAAGGCGCCATTTGAGATTGATTTAAATAGGAAACCATAGCATGGAGAGAACTCTGGGCCTTGGGGGCATGGAGGAGACCAAGAGAATGTTGAAAGGGAGAGAGAATCAAGATGGTGGAATAGACAGTCCCCAGCATCACTCCCTCCCACAATCAACCAATTTATAATTATTAAAAAGCAAAGACTGCCAAGATGGGGTTGCTATAGCTTAGGGGAAGAGGAGGAGAGACCTAAAGAGTTCATGAAGGTGGGAGAAGCTGTGATGAGAGAAAGAAGGGACCTCTCCAACTGTTTGGAGCCCTGACATTTCAAGGCTGGCTCTGGTGAGCACACAGAGCAAGAGCTGGCAAAAGCTGCAGCTGTGCCCTTTGTGTGAATTTGCTTGGAGACCACAGGGTAGAAGAGGGCCTTGGTGGCCTCCAGAGCAGCTAGACCACTGACAGGGTTCCTGTGGACCCACCTATTAAAAAGGAGCCACAGATAGCTGAAAAAAGGAGCCACTCAAAGGCCAGTGAGTCATCACAAGGGACCAGTGCATGGCCTGCCCCATGGGAAGTGTTTGGAGTGTGGGGAGTGGGGCAGACAGGCTCACTGGAGGAACACTGGGGCACAGCATGGACAGCTGATCTGTCCTCCAATCAGTGCTGGACCACTCAGTGGAGACTGGTCAGGAATATAGGACCAAAGGGGATGCAGTTTGCTGAAAAGACTCAGGTCCAGACCAGAGTTTCCACACAACCCAGATGCACCAGACCTCACAAGACCCCGAGGTACTTACAAGGTCAACAATTAAAACCTGAGCTGCACAAAAAGCCTTCCCCAGAGAATCAACAGCAAAGCAGTGATTTAGCTCAACCACGGGGCTCAAGTGCTGGTTCCCATAGGAAGTTCCCCCGTTTTTAGAAGTAAGCAAAGGACAACAAATTAGCTCCAGTGCAGAGTTTAAGTGGTGGGGGTAGCTAATAATCCAACACAGAACTGAAAGAAAAAACAAAAAATCCACAGATCAGAGACAAAGTTGTGATACTAATCAGTAAATGTCTAACACCACCAAAGAACACCTATAAAACCTAGAAGAGCTGGAAGTCCCTCAGCCTCCTGAGCTGGGGCGAGGGGGGCCAAGAGCCTCAGCCACGCCCCCCTGATGTCCACATCCAGCCCAGCAACAACTGAGCCTCTGCAGAAGCCCCCCAGGCTCCTGAGAGGAGGGTGGGTGGGAGATGAGGGCCTCAGGCACAACCCACCCCCCCCCAACTGGCCATGGGCCAGCTCCACCCTCCCTCCCCCTCCCCCCACTGCTCCACAACGGCATCTTAGAATGTAAAAATAAAATTAATTAATAAAAAATTAAAAAATAATAATAAAAAGAAAATGTTGGAAGGTTCAGTGGTCAGTGAGCAGACTTGTTTGGTTAAAGCAGAAGGTTTTTAAGTTTGTTCAAGTCAGGGACTGTATCATTATGTGAACCAAGTTATCCCTAGTGCTCAACACATATTAAATCCTTGATTAATAACTATTGAATGAATGGAAGCATAAATCAATAAACTGAATGTTTAGTGTTAAAATCAGGTTGAAAGTAACAGTTTAGGGATGGTGTTGTTCATTCACTCCACTGATAACACAGTAAGGTTCAATTTGATACACCAGTTAAAAACTAAAGTACCTAGAAAATAAGATGATACCAGCCAAGTCTATGGAGAAAATATCCAGGGAAATCAGAGCGTTCCAAGCGTGATGTTGCTTTTGAGTGCTGAGATTATTTCAAAGCACAGGGTGGAGAAGGCTTAGATTAGTACCTGTCCTAGGACCAGCACCTGTACATCATGATGAGAGTGCCTGCCCGGCTCTTCCATTTGGGTCTTTACAGCCTTTGTCCTTCCTGTCAGAACTGGTGTTTTTTGGGCTGGCCTGGTGGTGCACTGCTACAGTGCGCCGCTTGGGAGCACGGTGGCGCTCCCGCCGAGGGTTCGGATCCCACATACAGACTGGCCGCTCACTGGCTGAGCGAGGTGCGGGAGCAACACCGAGGGTTGCGATCCCGTTGCTGGTCCCGGTCCGGTACGGGCGCGACACTGAGGGTTGCAATCCGTTGCCGGACACGAAAAAAGACAAAAGACAAAAAAAAAAAAAAAGAACTGGTGTTTTTTTGAAACTTCTTTCTGAGTTCTCTTTTCTTGAGAAAACTGATTTGTTGAGATAATGATCCATGCAATGCTACAGGGCATTTCAGGCACTATCTCCTGTTTGAAGGGAGAAGTAGTGTTTCAGTTCACTGTTTAAGAATTTCTCTTTTTTGGTGTTTCAGGAACACAGCTCCTCAAATAGTTTCCACCCAGGGGATGTGGAGATGATGAATCTTCTAACCACAGTGTCATTGACATTTAGATCCATGTGCTTCTAGAAAGACTAATTTCTAAGCTATCATGGCTGGTTGAATGATTGTGCCCAAAAGGGGTTGATTGATGGGTCTATGTCAATCCCAAGAGAAGTCTCTAATGGACTGCAACAAAGTTCTGCCTGTGACCCTGTTCATTTTATCATCCACTCACGAAGATATGAAAGCCAGACTTCAGCCAAACAACTGGAAAGTGTTACGTTGGATGAGAAATTATGACACAAAATTTCAATAGGTTGCAAAGATGTCCTGAAATTCATTAAGTACAAATGATGTCACAGGTTCAGGTAGACAACTTGACAAGTACAGAACAGAATACATGAGACTACACTGCAGTTTACAAATGAATGGAATAGACAGTCCAATTAACTGCTAGTCAAAAAACAAAAACTAAAACAATGTATTCTGTGGTGAACACTTGTAGGCCTCTCTGCTCAGTTCAGCCTTTCTAGAAATTGCCCCTTTTCGTTGTCCAAATGGTTGCAATGAAAGCACATAAATCACAGCATGACCTGGTCGCTGATCACAGTTGTTGGGTACAAGAGTGGACATTTTACTTAAGAATGGGATTCCATCTCTGAGGATTTTAAAATTAGAACTGCCTTTGGAAGCCTGGACTCTAAGAGGTAAAAGTTTGGATTTGTAGGCAACCATGTCTCCCACTGCTAGGGCAGCAGAGAAATATAGTTTGTGGAGAGAGGAGCAGATATGAGAAATGCAGAGAGGGACTCCTGTCTAAATTTAGATTCCATTGGTCAGTTGTTCCTGTGGCTCAGTTGTCTCTCTTCCCCTGGTTTCATTCTAGTCTAATAACCTAATAGAACTTCATAATTTTTCTTTTAACTCAAGCTAATTAAGTTTCTGTCATTTGCAAAGCAAAATGTCCAAAGATAAGCTCCAACTATAGTGCCCTGAGTAAGGATGGGATAATCATAATACTAAATCTCTTCATAGTCTAATCTAAACTCTGCCTTGGCCGCACCAGCGTGGGCTATATGGTCATTTCCAAGCTCAACTTTCTACAGATGGCAGTCAAGAGGCAGAAGACTTGGAGGAGGAGGATACAGCTGTTTAGAAATGTATAAAGGGTTGCCAGGTGGAAGACAAAGTAGGTGTTCTATGTGACTCCAACAGACAAAACTAATACCAATAGTCAAAAGCTGGAATACAGATTTTGAATATGAAAAGTTCCTTTCTAAGATTAGACTTATCCAACAGTGGTATGGATGGCCTAGCAAAGGATCAAGGTCTCCATCAAAGGGAAGGTTGGATCAGAACTTGGATATCCATTTATTTGGGAGTATGATGAGTAGGTAGCTACTAATATCTATTATTTATTGAGGCCTTTCTATATGTAGAACACTGTGCTTGACACATGCTTTATGTAAATTTACTCATTTAATCTTTATAAAAAATATAAGAGATTTTATCATATCCATTTAAAATGCTTATCAGATATTGTGTATAAGGGCAATATTTTGGTAATTTTAAACGCCAAACTAAAAAGAATTGTAGAATTATGCTACAATTAATTTCAGTCTTTGTCCCATACGTATTTGTAATTTTACCACTTCACAGCATATTTTAAGTTAATAAATAGTTCTCAATATTAATTTGGTTCTATAGGAAATGGTGACTCTTTCAGATTTTCAAATAATACAAGCTACAGCACTTTCATTTTCATTATGATTAATTTAATTATATTTACCCAATGAGATCCTCATAGATTTTTCAGGACATAGTGGATGATGTCCTTTTATTTATAATATAGTTACATAGTAGGGAAATAAACTTTTGTTGTTTTAATATTCCCTAGTTGTGAAGTTCAACTACTTTATCTCTCACAGGTGGGTAAAATAAGCACTTACACTTTCTATTTTACTGTTGCTCTTCACCCCAAATCCTTAATATTATCTGCTCCATAATGATTCCAAAAACTACCACTTGAGGGTCTGCTTTACATCAGACTAATTATTTCTTTGGGAACATAACCCAAATTTGATAACTAGCCCAACCTAAGATATTATTTATAAAATAAGAAAAATTTACATACCACATTAAATTCTAAAATATACCTTCCTGAGCTTTAAAACACTTTCTAAAAGCTTCTATTTAATTTTGCATATTTTTTTTTACCAGATGCTATAAAAATTCTGCTATATCACATCATTGTTGCTGTTCTTTTACTCATCTTCTTTTCTTAATTTGCCCCACATTCTTTTTCTTTATAAAATGTCAGGGAAAAGACTAAACACAAATATACAAAGATCACGGCTAAGCCAGATGCAGAGAAACTGACAGTTAATTCCAGTTACCAGAGATTCTCTTGAAATCAAATATTCAGCACCAGGTGGCTGAGTTGGCTTAACAAAAGGACATGTGTTTATGAGGGATACCAAGAGGGATTTGGGGGGACCACCTCTCATTTGGATAAAATTTTGAGTTACTTAATGAAAGCATGAGAGAAGGGTTTGAAATCAAAGTAAAAATAAAATTAAGTTAAATCATTCATTCACATCTATACATGGGGGAACATTATTGCACTTCGTAAAATTTCTTTTCCAAATTAATACTTAACAGACAAATGATAGTATTTATAATACCAGCTAAGGAAAAAAATTCTTTAATTACACTTTAGTGACGGCATAATATTGTCTGTTTCCAATTCCCTGCAGAGTGGTAATAATTAAATCAACTTTTCCTCATATGGGTTAAAGTAGAAATAGAATTTCTTGTAAAAATACATTGCATTTCTTGTCCTGAGAGATTCTGAAACTCACATTCAGGTTGGTGCCTTTACAACTGTCTGTAGCAAATAAGCTGACCACATAGACGACCTTACAAAGAAACTAAGACCTCAGGACTATTTCACGATGTTTTCTTAACTCACTGAAGTGAGTGATCACAGATATGCTGTGATGGATGTTTGCAGTAGGTGTTCACGTGTGTGAACTGTAAGTGTTTGCATGCAGCTGAATACTGCTATTGCCAAAGCGGCCACTGTCTTAGAAAATGAACAAATAAAGGCAGGATGTTACTTTACTATAATCAGTAAACTCTCATCACTTACATTTATTTCATACAAGTTGATTTTTATTTTTTAAGTTTATTTATTTATTAATGTTATTTTTTTACATTCTACTATGTTGTTGTAGAGCAGATGGAGGGGAGGGGAAGAGAGGAAAGTTGCATCTTTCTTACCGTAATATTGAAACATAATTTTAAAGCATGAAATACATGCTTTTAGAAGACTTACAATCAGAAAGAGCAGACTCCTTATTCACCCTTCCCCACGACCAATTCCTCTTCCTAAGAGCAGCTGTGTTCCATTCTTCTAGCTTTTCCTTCTGGAATTTATTCTGTACTTCTAAATAGCACACTAGAGGGGATGCATTAGTTTTCTGTTGCTTCTGAAATAAATCACCACAAACTTGGCAGCTTAAACAATGCAGATGTATTATCTTCCCATTCTGTAGGCCAGAAGTCCCACATGGGTTGCACTGGGCTATCATCAAGGCATCAGCTGTGTGCTCTCCTTGGTACTCCAGGGCAGAATCCATTTCCTTGCCTTTTCTAATTTCTAGAGGCCACCCACATTCCTTGGCTCATTGCCCCCTTCCTCCATCTTCAAAGCCAGCAACATTGTCTCACTGTGCTTTTCTTCTGTAGTAACATCCTCTTCTGACTGAGTCTGCCCCCCTTTTTGACTTATAAGGAGCTTTGTGATTACACTGGGCCCACTAGATAAATAAGCATAATTTTCCTATTATAAGGTCAACTAATTAGCAACCTTTATTCCATCTAGTACTTTAATTCCACCTTGCCAGGTGCTGTGGATTGAATGTCCCCTGCAAACTCATTGAAGTTTGACCTCCACTGTAACAGTGCTAAGAGGGTGGGAAATCTGAGCATGGTATTTGAAAGGTGGGTCCTTTAATAGGTGATTAGATTGTGAGGACTGTGCTCTTGTGAATGGATTGATCTCTTCATGGAGTAAGAGGTGTAGTTCTGATGGCTTTATGAGGAGAGAAAGTGAGAAAGTTAGCTCTCTTGCTCAGACCATTCTCACCGTGTGATAGTTTGGATGTGTTGTCCCCCCCCAAACTCATGTGGAAATCTGATCCCCAATGTGGCAGTTTTGGGAGCTGTTTGAGTCATGGGGTGGATCCTTCATGAATGGATTAATGCTCTCTCTGGGGGGTGGGGATAGTGAGTGAGATCTCACTCCATTAGTTCCCACGAGAGCTGGTTGTTTAAAAAGACCCTGGCACCTCTCCTCTCTCTCTTGCTTCCTCTCGCCATGTGATCTGCTTGTACCCACTGGCTGCCTGCCACTTTCCGCCATGAGTAGAAGCAGCCTGAGGCCCACAACAGATAAAGCTGTCCCAGAATCGTAAGCCAAATAAAACTCTGTTCTTTATAAATGACCCAGTCTCAGGTATTCTGTGATAACAACACAAAAATGGACTAATACACTGTGTGACACCCTGGTTGCCACTGACCCTATAGAGAGTTCCCACCCAGAAGAAGGCTCTCACCAGATGTATCACCTGGACCATGGACTTCCAAGCATCCAAAATGACAAGAAATAAACTTCATTTCTTTATAAATTACCCAGTTTCAGGCATACTGTTATTAGCAACAGAAACAGACAAATACACCATGTAATGTAACGCACTCACAAGTTTCTGAGGATTAGGATGTGGGCATTTTGGGGTAGGGGTGGCCAATTATTTTGCTTAATAAAGGGCATTTGGGAGATTCACCTTCCAAAGAGCTGACTTTAGCTCAATCCCTTTGTTTTTAATGCAGCAGCCCATCTTCTGCTATTCCTAGTGTCTCTGAATCCCTTGGTCCAATTTCTCTTCCAGTCTTCTGCTATTGTGAAGGAAGGTTATAGTCTGACTGCATGTGGCTAGAGAGGGAACCCAGGGGTCTATCTACTTCTTAAACACTTCTGTTTTCCATCCCACTCCTCTCCCCCATCTTTAGGAGTGCCATCCCTCTCCAATCTTGAGTTTTTCTGGGGTTCTTTGTTGTGACTTGACCAGTTTCCAGGCTAGGCTACTGAAAGAAATTAGCTTCTTTCTGCTTAAAAGCATTTTTCCTCACAATTTTTTTCCTCTCCCATTTTCTTGTTCCTTATGGGTAAAAAATTCTTTGCTATAATTTTAGAAGGGTTTCAGGAGAGAGTGGAGACAAACACATGTGTTCCATCAGCCATACCTAACCGGAAGTCTACTGTACACATTTTACAGAAAACAAAGTCCTAAGGATATCAATAACTTGCCCAAGATTACAAAGTCAGTTAAGCTAGAATGAGAATTTTAATCTTGGCTTTTCTGATTCCTTTATTGTAAGGATGATTAGATGCCATAAACTTGAAGGTCTCTCTTTAATTTAAGATTTTATGGAAACATACAGTGATTCTCAAGATTTATTGTCTGCTTCACCTGACAGACAATTTGTGTTTGTATACATGCCATATAGCTCCTACAATATTTTAATTAGCTTGAGAAATTTATATATCTTTATAACTCGTATTGTGTCATAATACGTGATAGTCACCTGATAAATTTTAAAATGAAAGAATAGTGAGTGTTTACTGCCAAACAGACTTGACCTTCAGGGTCTCCTATCCTGTAATTCTATGAACAGTCACTGTCAGAGCTAGGGCTCCGATGTAATATAATGGTAATACTATAGCAACCCCTGACATAATGTAATGGTAAGTCGATAGCAAGATTTTACACTTTGTGAGGCAGCTGTCTGCTCATAACGGTGCTCCCAAGGCTCTTGCATAAGCATAGTTGAGATGAGATGGTCAAAGTTAACTGTGTGGATTATCACCACTTGGTAGAAATTTCAAGTAATTTTTTTGGCTAACACTTTTGGTATTTGGGGAATGGGAGGCATCAATGTTAGCAATATTATTCTTGTAGTCTCCTAGCCTCAGACATAGCAGAGATAGTGTTAAGGCTTATATAGCACCTTAGAGGCTTTAAGAATTGAAAAGTTTATAGTATCAAGAGAATGAGAAGACAAGCCACAGACTGGGAGAAAATATTTGCAAAAGATATTTCTGAAAAAGGACTGTTATCTAAAATATACAAAGAACTTTAAAAACTCAACAATAAGAATATGAACAACTTGGTTAAAAAATAGGCAAAAGGCCTTAAGAGACATCTCACCAAAGAAGATATCCAGATGGCAAATAAAATATGAAAAGATGCTCCACATCATATGTCAGCAGGGAAATGCAAGTTAAAACAGCAATGAGATACTACCACATACCTGTTAGAATGCCCCAAATCTGGAACACTAACAATACAAAATTCTGGCAAGGAAGTGGAGCAAGAGGAATGCGTGTTCATTGCTGATGGCAATGTAAACTAGTAGAGCCACTTTGGAAGACAGTTGGGCAATTTCTTACAAAACCAATCTTACTCTTACCATGTGATCCAGCAGTCAGGCTCCCTGGTATTTACCCAAAGGAGTGGAAAAGTTATGTCCACACAAAAACCTGCTCATGATGTTTATAGCAGCTTTATTCATAATTGCCAAAACTTGGAAGCAACCAAGATGTCCTTCAGGTGGCTGGATACGTAAACTCTGGTATATGCAAACAATGGAAAATTATTTAGGGCTAAAAAGAAATGAGCTATCAAGCCATGAAAAGACTTGAAGAAAACTTAAATGCATGTTACTAAGTGGAAGAATCCAATCCGAAAGGCTACATACTGTACGATTTCAATTATATGTTACCCTGGAAAAGGCAAAACTATGGAAAAAGATCAGTGGTCTCCAGGGGTTAGGGTGGAGAAAGGAATGAATGGGTGGAGCACAAAGGATTTTAAGGGCAGTAAAAGTACTCTGTGTGATGCAATAATGGTGTATACATATCATTTACACTTCTCCAAACCCACAGAATGCACAACACCCAGAATGAACCCTAATGTAAACTATGGACTTTGTATAACAATGATGTGTCAAAGTAGGCTCAGCAATTGAGATAAACATGCCACTGTGGTGAGGAATGTTGATAAGGGGAAAGGCTACACATGTGTGGGGAAAGGGGGTATATGGGAAATCTCCATATCTTCTGCTCAATTTTTCTGTGAACCTAAAACTGCTCTAAAAATAGTCCATTCTAAAAAAAAGTTTATGGTGCCCCCCACTCCCATATATTATTTAAATTGTAAATAAAAAATCTATGGTATCCCTCACATACTCATATAATTCAAAGTTGAAACAAAACTAAATTGAAAATATGTATATTTTTTATTTTCCCTCAATGACAACATCCCTGCTTTGGGGGGCTAGGGGAATAGCACATTCTTTCAAAAAATATTTTTACTCTGTGTGGGTGTTCCTGCTTCCTGGAGCTTGTGGTCTGCCTTTCTGGTCACCCAAAGCTGGTAGAGGTGACTTACAATTCCTATGTCCCTTTTCCTTCCCCTGTGGTTCCTTCCATCCCAATGGCTGAGACACATGGAATGGTGCAAGGCCGGGAAATCCCGCCCATTCCTACCAACAATGTATAAGAGTTCTCTTTTCTCCACATCCTTGCTAGCATTTGTAATTTTCTGTCTTTTTGGTAATAGCCATTCTAACTAGGGTGAAATGATATCTCCTTGTGGTTTTGATTTGCATTTCTCTAATGATGAGAGATGTTGAGCATTTTTTCATATGCCTATTGGCCATTTGTATGTCTTCTTTCAAAAAATGTCTATTCAGTTCCTTTATACATTTTTTGATTGGATTACTTGGGGTTTTTTAATTACTGAATTGTTTCAGTTCCTTGTATCTTCTGATCATTAATACCTTGTTGGATGAATAGTTTACAGATATTTTCTTACATTCTGCAGGGTGTCTTTGCACTCTCTTGACTATTTCCTCTGTTATGTAGAAGCTTTTTAGTTTTATATAATCCCAATTTTTAATTTTTTGCTTTTGTTCCCTGTGCTTCTGAAGTATTACTCACAAAGTCATTGCCTAGACCTATGTCCTGAAGTGTTTCACCCCTATATTTTCTTCTAGAAGTTTTATAGTTTCAGGTCTTGCATTTAAGTCTTTAATCCATTTTGAAGTGATTTTGTATGTGGTGAGAGATACATATCTAGTTTTACTTTTCGGCATATGGACCTCCAATTTTCCCAACACCATTTATTGAAGAGACTGTCCTTTCCCCAATGTATTTTCTTGGCTCCTTTGTCAAAAATCACTTGGCTGTAAGTATGTGGATTTATTTCTGAATTCTCTATTTTGTTCCATTGGTCTAAGTGTCTGTTTTTGTGCCAGTATCATGTTGTTTTGATTACTATAGCTTTGTAGTACACTTTGGAGTCAGGAAGTATGATGCCTCCTGCTTTGTTCTTTTTGCTCAGAATTGCTTTGGCTATTCAGGGTGTTTTGTGGTTTCATACAAATTTTTGAATTGTTTTCTCTATTTCTGTGAAGAGTGTCATTGGTAGTTTGATGGGGATCACATTGAATCTGTAGATTGCTTTGGGAAGAATGGTCATTTTGACAGTACTGATTCTTTCAATACATGAGTATAAGATGGCTTTCCATTTTTTTGTGTCTTCCTCAATTTCTTTAATCAGTGTTTTATAGTTTTCACTGTAGAAATCTTTCACATCCTTGGTTAAATTTATTCCTAGGTATTTTATTTTATTTATTTTTTTGTTGCTATTATAAATGGCATAGCTTTCTTGATTTCTTTTCTGCAAGTTCACTGTTGGTGTAAAGAAATGCTAGTGGTTTTTGTATGTTAATTTTGTATCCTGAAACTTTACTGAATTTATTAGGTCCAGGATTTTTTTGGTAGAGTCTTTGGATTTCCCTCTGTACAAAATCATGTTATCTGCAAAAAGGGACAACTTGACTTCCTCCTCTCCAATTTGGATGTTCTTTATTTCTTTCCCTTGTCTAATTGCTATGGCTAGGACTTCCAGTACTATGTTGAATAGAGGTGGTGAAAGTGGGCATCCTTGTCTTGTTCCAGGTCTTAGGGGGAAAGCTTTCAGCTTTTCCCTGTTCAGTATGATCTGTAACATTTGTTTCAAAATACCGACCTCTTAGGGGAAATATGAGGAAGAAATGGAATAATACACACAAAGGAGTCAGTGCTGTACCTGCCAGTAAGTATCAGTTCCACTCTTCTATTTCCCAATTCCATGATAAAGAAGGTGATCCCAGGGATAATAATACAGTACATTTTTACAGTAATTTACAAATTACAAAGCAATTTCATACACATTCATAGCATTATAAAATATTAGTGTTTGAAGGTAACTTAAAAATCATTTAGCCCTTTTCTTTTTATCTTATCAATGAATAACCTGAAGCCAAGAAACCTTATGTAACTTACCCAAGGTTTCCCAGCTAGGTAATGATTAAAAACATGACTGATGTTTTGCCCCTAAATATGCTTTTTGGTATATCTTATCTTTATTAACTATGTAGAGTAATGTCTTATAATAATAGCTACTGTTTATAATCACCTACCAAATGTCAAGAATTTTCCAATATTCTCTTATCTAATTCCTACAACGATCTTCCAAGGTGGGTACTATTATTTTCCCATTTAAGGAATCCTGGAATGAAGGCTTGGAGAAGTCAAATAACATCTACAATGTCACCCAGCCAATAAGAGGCAGAGTAGGAATGGATCTGACAACGTCCAACCTTATGCTCCCAACATTGAAGGATTTTGTCTAGATGGGGTTATTACATGACAGGACAGATCGAATTAGTTGACCTGTTCAAAACATATGTGCTAATGACTCCTGTGATGGGTATTTATTGCTAGGAAAGGTGGCAGTGGAAAGTGTATCTGCTTTGTGTTANCCATGGTGAAGTACCTGTTTCGGCCTCAAGATGATTCCTCTTGATTCCTGAAGTCCCTAGTGAGCTTGCTGAATCTTCAGAGGTCCCTTCCAAAGATGAATGTGAGGTTTTAGACAGAAGATGTGAATTTGAGAGCTATCCCTTCTTGTCTAGCTGAGCGAAAGTGGGCAAATCATTCTACCTCTCTGAACCTCAAATTCTTCTGCAACATTAATTTAATTTAATTATTTGTATATTTTAATTATTTTTTTTCATTGTACATGTTTATGGGGTATACAGTTTGCTGTATCAATGCATACATATATTGTATAATGATCTAATTAGAATAGTTAGCATATTTATCACCTAAACATTTATCATTTCTTTGTGGTTATAACATTTAAGATCCTCTTTTCTGATTATCTTGAAGCATACAATACAATATTATTAGCTATTTTTACCCTAGAGCACCAGAACTTATTCTTCCTATCTGACTGTAACTTTGTAACTTTGTATCAGTCTACAAACCTTTCCGCAGCCCCCTCCCCTGTCTTTTTTCCTGCCTCTGGTGGCCACTATTCTATTCTCTGTTTCCTTTTTAATTTATTTTTCTTAATTGACTCACAATAATTATATGTATTTGTGGGGTACAATATGATATTTGGGTATGTTCATACTGTATGCAGTGATCATATCAGGGTGCTGCGTATATCTGTCAACTCAAACATGTGTAACTTCTTTGTTTTAGGAACATTCAACATCATCTTGACCAGCTATTCAAAGGTACACAGTAGTCTGTTAACTGTAGTCTCTCTCTATTGCTACAGAACACTAGATCCCATTCTTCCTATCTCTCTACTATTGTGTATCCACTGACCACACTCTCCCTATTTCCCCTCCCCCTTTCTCCCACAAATCTCTAGTAACCACTATTCTCTCTACTTCTATGAGATCAACTTTTTTAGCTTCCACATGTGAATGAGAACATGCGGTATTTCTCTCTCTGTGTGTCTGGCTTATTTCGCTTAACATAATTTTCTCCAACCTCATCCATGTTACTGCAAATGGCAGAATTTCATTCTCTTTTATGGCTGAGTTTTATTCCACTGTGTATATATACCACAATTTCTTTATCCTAAATGAAGGACATTTAGGTTGGTTCCTACTCTTGGATATTGTGAATAGAGCTGCAATAAACACGAGAGTGCAGGTATCCCCTTCAATTTGTTGATTTACATTCCTTTGGATATATGCCCATTAGTGGGATTGCCGGATCATATGATAGTTCTATCTGTAGTTGTTTGAGAAACCTCNCCTGTGATGGGTATTTATTGCTAGGAAAGGTGGCAGTGGAAAGTGTATCTGCTTTGTGTTAAGACTCGGGTTGGAATCTGAACTCCAGAGAAAGTGGCCTGTTGAGTGGAGTGATTGAGCATAAAGTTTGTTGTCAGACTGACCCACGTCTGATTCCCAGCTTTGCCATTCACCGATTATGTGAATCAGGCAAGTTACTTGTCCTATGTACCCTCTTCTGTATGTGAAATGGGATAATAATGGTATCAATATCATTGGATTGTTCTGAAGAAGAAATGAGAGATAGTATTTATAAAGTGTATAAACAGTACTTTGCACAGTACTTATTACATAGTGGGTGCTTACTAAATGTTAACTTTCTTTATTATTTTGTTTTCATTATCACTTAACCTCTCTGAGTCTTGGTTTCTTTACTGATAAAATGAGGAAATGATATCTATGTTATAGTGTCAGTGTAATAGTCAGAGAATTTGTATGTAATATTCTTGGCACTCAATAAACGGTTACTCAAAAGAATGGTCTCACTCAGGTGTATCCTAGAGACTTCTATAACTAAGTCACAGATAATTGCAGATCATATTAACCTACTGGAAAAGTGCAGATAAATAGTCTTAATGCCAATAATGTTGTTCTTTGTGGGAAGTTGCTTCCACCAGATCCTCATTTTCCATTTTATAAAACTACCATTAGGGTTAAGTGTAAAGCTACAGGTTAGGATAGATGTGTGCTTTGCCTGAGACTAAATGGATGGATGGCTGAAATGTCTTCAACTCTAAGGTTGAAAAATAAAAATGTATTGATCTCTGTTGGTTGCCTTCTTGAAGAGTCATGTTAACCACTAAGTCCTGAGTTAGCTGAGATGTTAGACTTAGCTTACAAGAAAAATGATTTAAACTAGTTAAAATAGAAATGGTTCCAGAAGGCCCTTGATGAAGCAATAAAATGGTGAGCATTTCATGCCTTTGCAACAGACTGTTGAGTGTGATATCTTCTCTCAAGTGTGCTTTTGTGCCACATGAATCACGCCGGGGTGGTAGGTACTGCTGTGCTCACACCCAGCTGGCCAGGTGTCTTCCTCCCATCCCTTGGCAGACAGAGAAGCATGTGCTTGTACAAGCTAGTCTCTGCTTGGGGAGGTTGTGGGATTGTGGGTGGCATGGGGGATGTGGAGCAGGGATCCTGGACCAGAAGTTCTCTTAAGAGCACATAGGTCAGAAAAATGATCACCAAAACCCCCTTGTGGGGGTAGACAGAGAGACCACCCAGGAAAGCCCTGATGGGAGTGCAAACGGGCCGGGTTCTTCTGCCCCCAGCCACATCTCCTCTGAGGTCTCCCTGTGCACTCAGGGTTCCTAAAGAAGGCTGAGGAGTCCAGACATCAAGGCAACCTTTCTCCTCTAGGTTCCTTTGTGGAGCATGAGGTGCACAGGAGCAGGATGGGATGTTAGAAAACGTGGATACAGAGAGGGCAGGAGACTGAAATACCAGCTCAGTTTTCTATCAGGTGTGGACCCTCGATAAATAAATCAACCACCCTGTGTTACCCCATGACGTCACCATCTGTAAAATGGGGATTAGAATTGCTGTGAAAGTTAAATGCAGGAATGTATTTGACATGATGCATTGTCATGTTCTATAAATGTCTTCAAAAACTAAAACATAATTTAAAAGTTAAATGCTGGAGAAATATAGAATGCGTCATGGC
>NW_007729639.1:8399-9115 GCF_000696425.1 Galeopterus variegatus | reverse complement strand
ACGCTCTCCCAAGTGAGCTAACCGGCCATCCCTATATAGGATCTGAACCTGTGGCCTTGGTATTATCAGCACCGCACTCTCCCAAGTGAGCCACGGGCCGGCCCACAAATAAAAGCATTTAATGAATATAGGGCTATTTAGGTCTCTTTTGTTGTGTCAGTCTGGGTAAGCTATGCTTTTCAAAAGCTATGTCCATTTTATCTGACTTGTCAACTTTATTAGTGCAAAGTTGTTCATAGCATTCCTTTATTATCATTGCAATGTCTGAAGAATCTGTAATTTTGATGCCTTTTATATTGCTGATGTTGGCAATTTGAATCTAGAAAATCTCCAAATATTTGGAAATTAAATATCACATTTCTAATAACTCATAGCAGTACTTAGAGGGAATAGTTAATTTTTTTGTCTAGTTGTCTTGTCAATTACTGAAAGGTATTAAGTTCTTCAAAATAATTGTGGATTTATCTATATTTTTCTTTTGTTCTTTCACATTTAAAATTATGTTTTCTTGAATACTTAACTCTTATTATTCTGAAATGCCTCTCTTTATCTCAGTAACTGTTTTTGTTGAAGTCTACTTTTTATCATATAATGTACTTGTGGCAGATCCCTTATGATTAGTATTTGTATGGTATATCTTTTTTCATTTTCCACCTTTTTACTTTCAACTTTTCTGTGTCTTTATGCTTAAAGTGTATTTGTTATCAACAACATAT
>NW_007729639.1:4911-6632 GCF_000696425.1 Galeopterus variegatus | reverse complement strand
CAAGAAATTTCATTTTCTTTATAAATTATACAGTTCTCAGTATTTTGTTATAAGCAAATACAATGTTTTTTCTATGTTTTAGAAAGTTGTAGGTTATTCATATATTTCTCCTGGAACTAAAACTATGTGTTTATTGACCATTTTATATATATCGGATACGCTGAATGAGAATAGAGTTCAAATGTAAATTATCTGATTGCCTTCAGTCTCACTGGTTCCTTCCTCTGCTGTGCCCATTTGCTAATAACTCACTCAAAGAATTCCTTACCTCTGAAATGTTTTTCTCAGCTCCCCAGCTCTTCTTTGTGCCTCCCCTCTGCCTTCAGCAAACCCATGCACTTTTCCCTCATGGGGTTTTTCCCAGCTCACCTGTCCCTCCCCCAGTGGTAGACTGTGGCTGTCTTATAATGAGTGTCATGACCAGAGTACCCGTGGGGTTTCCCTGAGTTTCTGCCCAGACTTCAGCAGGCTCTGCACACTTGTGTCTTGTGGGTCTCTCGGCTCTCTTGCTTCACCCCCAAACTGCCCGTGAGCCTCAGTAAAGGGCCATGGAAAAGAGCTGGTGGTAGGTGCAGACTGCCTTTGTGTCTGAGGTTCCTGGGGATACTAAATGGCCACACCAGCCCATACTCTCTCTTTAAAATTGTGTTAAAAGTTCAGCTGATGTTTCTTATTTGCTTCTGTGTCAGTTTCCTCTTCCATTTACTGTGTTGCTCAGGATAAAAGCAGCTATGGGGTCTTCTCTGTCCTAGGAGGTTGTTGCTGCTTTTTGGATTTTGGTTCATTAGGTTTCTTTACAACCTGAACTCTATTACAGGCTTTTTAAAATTATGTTTTTGTAGATTATCTGGTTTGTTCTTGTTGTTAGGGTGCGAGCAATGTTCTCTTGTGACTTTCCATATCTCTAGTAGAAGTGGAATTTAACATGGCTTTTTATATCAGGTTTTATGTTGAAATGATTATAAGCCAATCTTAATTGACTTTTTAATGTGTTCTCTTCAAATTCTTGATCATCACCATTGAAAACAGAGTTTTACACAGAGGTGATAAAATATTTAAAACCACTTTTTGATAACCATTCAAACATTTGCAAGAGTTAAAGATATATTTAAAGACTTTAACAGCACTTTCCTGTCTTCTATTGACAAATGCTATGTTAAATTTTATTTTGTAACCATGCAAATATAATTCAAGTGCAACTATCTTTTGCATATCAAACATTTGAAAAATAACATTAGAGCTCTAATTTACAGAACATGCGTGGCAAAGCAGTCACTGGAAAGTTAACTGGGTCGTTAGTAGGAGCACATCAGCCACTAAGGAACAATTATGCGATATATGTGAAATAGAGATTAGGGGTTACAAAGGAAATAAAATCAGTATGTCCAAGAGATATCTGCACTCTCACAGTATTCATTGCAGCACTACTCACAGTGGCAAAGATATGGAATCAACCTAAGTGTCCATGGATTAAAAAATGTGGTATATATACACAATGAAATACTACTCATTCTTAAAAATGAAGGAAGTCCAGTCATTTGTGATGAAATGGATGAACCTGGAGGACATTATGTTAACTGAAATAAGCCAGACACAGAAACACAAATACTGCATGATCTCACTTATACATGGAATCTAAAAACGTAGGACTCATAGAAGCAGAGAGTAGAATGGTGGCTACAGAGGCTGGGTGTGGGAGGTTGGGGAAATGTTGGTCAAAG
>NW_007729639.1:2078-3258 GCF_000696425.1 Galeopterus variegatus | reverse complement strand
GCCTGCCAGTCCACTGTGCTTGGTAGCTCAGGTGAGCATACAGGGTCTGCACCATACCTGGCGACTGACGCAACTGCTGGCCCACACACATCTAATCACCAAAGAGGCACATGGGCCTATCTGCCCACTGCCTGGTGGCCCAGGTGAGTGTGCAGGACTTACTCACTGAGCAGACAGGATCCAAGGCATCCCATCGCATAATCAACTGCATTGATAAAAGAAGTGTCACCAGCAGAATATAGAGGAGGAAGTTTTCCCTCTCATAACCAACTCCAGAGTGATAGAAGAAATAAGTGCTCTACCAGATGACCAAACATCAGTGTAAAAATACTAAAAATACAAATAAAGAAGAAGATATAACAGCACCACAGGAATATGGTAGTTCTCAAGTACCAAACCCCATAGAGCAAGAAAACCTTGAAATGTCTAACAAGGAATTCTGAGCACTGATTTTAAGAAATCTCCAAGAAATAAGAGAAGAATCAATGAGAGAACACAATGAAATAAGGAAAAATATCCAGGATATGAAGGAAGAAATTTACAAAGAGATTAACAACTTAAAAAAGAATTTAATGTAACTCCTAGAAATGAAGGATTCTCTCAACAAAATAAAAGACAGAACAGAAAGCTTGTGCAGAAGGCTAGAACAAGCAGAGGAAAGAATTTCAGAACTCAAAAATGGTCTTTATGAAATAACCCAGGCAGACAAGAAAAAGGAGAAAAGAATTTTTAAAAATGAAGAAAATTTAAGAGAGCTAGCAGACAACCTCAAGCACACAAACATCCAAATCATGGGTATTCCAGAAGGGGAGGAGAAAGGAAAAGGCATTGAAAACTTATTCAAGGAAGTAATAACAGAAAACTTCCCAGGTATAGGGAGGGATGCAGACCTTCAGATCCAGGAATCCCAAAGATCCCCAAACAGATGCAATCCAAAAATATCCTCTCGAAAACACATGATAGTCAAACTGGCAAAACTCAAAGACAATGAGAGAAATCTTAAAGCAGCAAGAGAAAAGTGTCAAGTCACCTATAACGGAACCCCTGTTAAACTAACAGCAGGCTTCTCAACTGAAACCTTACAGGCCAGAAGAAAATGGGATGATATATCCAAATTATTAAAAGAAAAAAATTTCCAGTCAAGAATTCTATACCCAGTGAGTATCTCCTTCAGAAATGA
>NW_007729639.1:0-581 GCF_000696425.1 Galeopterus variegatus | reverse complement strand
AACAAATCAACAAAGAAACACAGGATTTAAACTATACCTTAGACCAACTGGACCTGGCAGACTTCTACAGAACATTTCATCCAACAACTAGAGAATATACATTCTTCTCATCAGCACATGGGACATTCTCCAGGCTAGACCACATACATACTGGGATACAAATCTAGTCTCAGCAAATTTTAAAAAATAGAAATCATTCCTAATATCTTCTCAGACCACAATGGATTAAAACTGGAAATAAATAAAAAACAAAATTCTGGAAACTACTTAAGTGCATAGAAACTGAATAACAGACTCCTAAATGACCTATGGGTCTAAGAAGAAATTAAACAGGAAATCAAAAAATTTCTTGAAAGTAACAAAAATAAAGATACCAAAACCTATGAGAGACTACAAAAGCAACACTAAGAGGGAAGTTTATTGCAATAAATGCTTACATCAAAAGAATAGAAAGACTTCAAATAAATGACCTAACTCCACTCCTCAAAGAACTAGAAAAACTACAACAATCCAATCCCCAAGTAGTATATGGAAAGAAATAATCAAGATCAGGGCAGAACTAAATGAAATAGAGACCCAAA
>NW_007729638.1:227640-229104 GCF_000696425.1 Galeopterus variegatus | reverse complement strand
TTAACAATATTAATTCTTCTTGTCCAAGAACATGAGATATCTTTCCATGTATTTGTGTCTTTGACTTTTTCCCATCATTGTTTTATACTTTTCAGTGTACAGGTCTTTCATCCCCTTGGTTAAATTTATTCTGAAGTATTTTTTTTGTGTGTGTGTGTGGCTATTGTAAATGAAACTTTTTAAAAATTTCTTTTTCTGATAGTACATTGTTAATGTATAGGAATGCTACTGATTTTTGCATGTTGATTTTGTATTCTGCAATTATTAGTTGCAACAGTTTTTTGGTGGAGTATTTAGGGTTTTCTATATATAAAATAATGTTATCTGCAAACAGGGACAATTTAACTATTCCTTTCTCATTTCAATGCCTTTTATTTCTTTCTCTTGCCCAATTGCTCTGGCGAGGTTTTCCAGGAAGAATATGTTTTAAAAAGAAAGGCCATGAACCCTTGGCATGATGTTTAAATCACACCACATCCTGGAGGGAAAATTCTTAGTCACACAAAAACAGATGCCCCCTAAACATGCTGGCTTGCCACACCTCTGTGCCTGGTCACTGTTCTTAAACATTGAAAGCCCTGGGAAGAGTCCCTGGCCCAGCTTTGGCCTCCAGCCTTGCTGTGCAGTCTGGCCTCTCTGGCCACCGTTGCCTGGCTTTGGTGTCTGCTGGAGCCACAGCTGCCTTAGCCCGAGCTCTGGCCAGTGGATTCTGTTTCATCTCAGTGCTTAGGATGTACCACAAATAAAGTCCAGGACCCCAGGACTTCTCACCCCACCCCAACTCCTGATGATTCTAGTAGCCAACCATAAGAGCTGCATAAACAGCAGCCTTGGACCCAACAGAATCTCTCTCCATGGAGAAAAGTGCCTGGGTGGGAGGCTTGGGGCCATCTTGGCAGAATCCACTTTTCTTTCTTTTCTCCCAAAGGCCCTTTGAGAGCTGGAGATGACCAGCGCATCCTGGTTTGTTCAGGACTGTCCTGGTTTTAAAGCTGAGAGTCCTGGATCCTGGAAACGCCCCTGGTCCAGGGTCACACATGTCAGTTGTCATTGTGTCCATTGTCTGACATGGATGGGGACGGGGTGACTTGCTGTCCTCATCCCGTACAGCCACCTGCAAAGTACCATTAAAAGGACTTTTCTGAATACTGGCAGGAGGTACTCAGAAAAGCGTCTCCCAGGGCCAGTGCCAGAGAGGAGAAGGGGACTTGGGAGGGGCAGCCCGGGTGGCTCAGCTTCCCTGAGGATGACGTCCACGTTGCATGCCCAGATTTCTGTACTCTTCTGTACCCGGGGGTCAGAGGCTTACCATGTGAGCTGCACATTCAGAGGCTGAAGGACTCAGAAGCGTAATGCCTCCTCCCCTTGGGCAGGGAAAGAAGCCAGGGGTTTTACTTTATCTCCTTATTTTCTAAATTTTAGAGCACTTGATTGTGGCATCATTTACATATAATAAAATGCACC